>NC_054711.1:24856050-24956050 GCF_016097555.1 Gigantopelta aegis
AGACAGACAAGCCAAACTACTGTTTTTAAGACGGCAAAAAATGAGTGATCGTAGTAAACTGTAAACATAGATGGAAACTGAGGACTCTTTCAACAGTTACTGGATAATTGCTGCAGCCGGGTTTAAGCTAGACAAAAATACTCGGTATCAGTTTGCAAATGCCATATACCCAATGAAAAAACAGCATGATCAAACTAGATTACACTGTGGCGTATAGTTAACCTGACAATCATTTGTCTGTGACGCATAAGTGCAAGAGCTGTAAATAACTTTTAGTAAAAAAAAAAATGCCAAAAATTGCTTAAAAACTGTTTTTTATAATATGTAAGAAATAGAATAATACATTCGTGTCCGTTAAATACCATTTATCTTAGAACTCGTTTAAAAACGTATCTGAACTCGCTTTCGCTCTTTAGATACATTTTGAAACAACTCGTAAGATAAATGGTATTTAACGGCCACTCATATATTATTCTCGATTTACATACTAAGAAACATTTACAATTGTTATGAATGGATTATGTCTACTTTTCACTACAGTAGAGGCACAAAAATGTAGCATATCTTGTACAGATCGAATATAATATTTGAAAGCAAATTCTAACAGCAGGAGGCTTAAAATCATGTCAATTAAATCATTTGACCTTGTTAATCTGGCACGTGTGATGTCATGTGACACGCACCGAATGTTAATTCATCTTCCTCCATTTTTAGTCAATTTATACGAGTCGAGTGAACCAGATATTGGTATTTTAAGGAATAAACAAAAACGACGTAGTCAAATTAATGGTTTTAGGAGTTTCTAAAGTTTTGTATTTAAATATTTACTTGTCTGAACTTTATTGTTAATGAACATGTTCTCGAATTGTGATGAAAAACCTCACAAATGAACGACGTTGATGATAATGATATATTTAAAAGGCCATTCTCGACATGGTAGCCAGTGTAACATGGTTTCAACTATTGGAGCCAATTTAATGAATACAATTAGATTTTAATTTTAATATTGCATTTCTTTGTTTAGAACAATAATGTATATCTATTGTTTGTAATATGTAATTTTGATCTTTTAAAAATCTTTGTTAGACAAACCTGTGACAAAGGCTGCAAAGATTGGAAGAAGGAAACGTTTTATTTAACGACACACTCAACACATTTTTTTATGGTTATATGGCGTCGGACATATGGTTACGGGCCACACAGATAATGAGAGAGGAAACCCGCTGTCGCCACTTTATGGGCTATTCTTTTCGGTTAGCATCAAGGGATCTTTTATATGCACCATCCCACAGACAGGATAACACATACCATGGCCTTTGATATACCAGTCGTGATGCACTGGCTGGAACGACATATAGCCAAATGAGCCCACCGACGGGGATCGATCCCAGACCGACTGCGCATCAAGCGAACGCTTTACCACTGGGCTTCGTCCCGCCCCAACAAAGATTGGAATGTCCGTTAAAGAAATGCAAAAATTGTAAACTTCAAAAACAACATTAATTATTTCACGTGCATTCGTTATTATATACTCTTCAAAAAAAAGTAGGGGAACATGAAATATTAATGTTAATATCAACTATTAAACCAAATATACTTTTTGACCACAGACATCCTAGTAAAGAACGTTCAGGGCCCCGTTTTACAAAGCGATTTTATTACTGAGATCACCTTAACTGCATACCTACCTAATGCACTTACGGTGATCGTAGTGCTAAGATCACTTCGTAAAACGGGGCCCAGGTCTGTTTATCACATTCCATAGTTTGCACATGCATCACGCAGTTGCCCCGTACATGTGCGTGGCGTGTCATTCTCGATTTTGACAATTTACAGGAAGGTCACTGTCGAACATTATTTCTGTCAATCGTTTTTATTCTGTTGATCATACAGTTGTTAATGTTTTGTTTTTAGTCATTTTTATTTTTTGAATTTGCGATTTACTGATAAAAACGTCAACTTTCAAATTTCACTTCTGATCGTCCTTCAAGATCTTTGGTGGTCATAACACCTACTTTAATACTGAACTACCGGTTGTAATGTTTGCCCAATTAATTCACTATTATCATATAACTATTCCCCACAGCTAATGTACCTTATAGTTTTGGCAATTGTAAATTCTTATTAGAATTCCCCTACTTTTTTTTTGAAGAGTATATATGCATTGTACATTATATGCAGTCAAAGATACATGTATAGCATTGGTAATGTTCATTCCTTGAACAGCTTAATGAGGAAGGGGGGGGGGGGGGGGGGGGGGCAGTGAATTTTCCTGGAGTCTAGTAACATTTTCTAGGCTACTAGTCCCCCGGGCTAGTGAAATTATTTCTTGTATAATTTCTACTCCTGCACTTTTCATTTTAATGTGATAGATATGATATTTTGTTAAGATAAATAACGAAAGGAAGGACAATTAATGTTTTATTTAACGACGCACTCAACACATTTTATTTTATTATGACTGTTATATGGCGTCAGGCATATGGTTAAGGACCACAGAGATATTGAGAGAGGAAACCCGCTGTTGCCACTTCATGGCAATGGCGTAGCCAGCATGAGGCAGACGAGGCGCTTGCCTCTTCTGGAATTTCCCGGATTTATTTGATTTTTTCATGACAGTCATATTTATACGTATTGCGAGTTAGGTATCGTGATAAGTATGGTATTGCGAGTTAGGTATCGTCATAGGTATCGTATTGCAAGTTAGGTATCGTGATACGTATTGTATTGCGAGTTGGGTTTCGTGATACATATCGTATTACGATTTAGGTATCGTGATAAGTATCGTATTGCGAGTTAGGTATCGTGATACGTATCGTATTGCGAGTTAGGTATCGTGATACATATCGTATTGCGAGTTAGGTATCGTGATACGTACCGTATTGCGAGTTGGGTATCGTGATGTATATTGTATTGCAAGTTAGGTATTGTGATACGTATCGTATTACTAGTTAGGTATCGTGATACGTATCGTATCATGAATTTGGTGTATTGTGACACCCCTAGTTCACAATGTATATTTTATTTTTAACAATAAGGAAAAAATACATCTTGAAAAAAAAATTCAATATAGTCCACAGCAAAAAGAAAAATTCTGCAGAGAATGAAAAACTCCGCAACAATCTCCACGACATTGCCGACTGTCATCGACAATTGCAGGAGTTGCTATCCGGTCCTGTCTGTCTGTCTGTCTGTCTGTCTGTCCCACACATAGTTTTTTAGATGTTTGTTTTTCACAATGCCTCGAGATGTTGAGCTGAACGTTTGTGCATAGCTTTATCATATACTGTTACAGATCAAGTTTGACTTTGATGGCGATTTACTCATTTGTGACTGAATTATGGCCCTTGAATTTAGGAGATATGAACATTTGTTGGGGCCCGGTAGGGGACATGCACATGTACATTTAGGGGCCGGTTACCGGCCCCATTCCCCAAAAATATATTCCCAATCTGATGCCAAACTTTTTCCCAATTACGACCCAACAGTTTTCCAAACTTGCTCTGTCGTGGTCATATGAAACTCAAATCCCAACTTTGTAATTTGGTATCGATTCCACAATGGGCAAGCGGCACAAGTTAGACGGCATCAACCCTTGTTATTTATGCATGACTGGATATTGTGTGGACATGCTATTGGCAGAACAGATGCGCGGTCGGTTTGGGATCGATCCCCGTCGGTGGGCTATTTCTCGTGCACCATGACTGGTATATCAAAGGCGGTGGTATGTGCTATCCTGTTTGTGGGAAAGTGCATATAAAAGATCCCCTGCTGTATTAAAAAAAATAGAAGAATGTAGCGGTTTTCCATTGTTTAAAAGGTGACCACAGGCCGACGGTAGAAACTGGCCTCGGTGGTGTCGTGGTTAAGCCATCTGACATAAGGGTCCCAGAGCGAGTTTTAACCACTCAGCACTTGGGTAGGTGTAAGACCATTACACACTTTTCTCTCTCACTAACCACTAACCCACTGTCCTGGACAGACAGCCCAGATAGCTGAAGTGTGTGCCCAGGACAGCGTGCTTCAACCATAATTGGATATAAGCACGAAAATAAGTTGAAATTAATGAAGACGGCAGAAGTAAGATGGCATGTTTGTGTAGACAGAGCTAATTACTACACAAACCGTTCTTTTGTTCTTGAATTTGCATCCGAAATCCGGTACTATCCTGTCTGTGGGATGGTGCATATAAAAGATCCCTTGCCGTTAATCCTCACGCAGGGAGGTTAAATTCATAGAGCGAAGTCACTTCTCTCTTATACTTCTTCAAAAAAAGTAGGGGAACCTGAAATATTAATGTTAATATCAACTATTGGACCGACCATACGTTTTGACCATAGACATCCTAGTAAAGAACGTTCAGGTCTGTTTATCAACACACCGAAACGCATTCCAGTTTGCACATGCATCACGCAGTTGCCCCGTACACGTGCGTGGGGTGTCATTCTCGATTTTGACAGTTTCCAGGAAGGTCCATTAATCACTTTGGAAGATTA
This sequence comes from Gigantopelta aegis, assembly GCF_016097555.1. Lineage (NCBI taxonomy): Eukaryota > Metazoa > Mollusca > Gastropoda > Neomphalida > Peltospiridae > Gigantopelta > Gigantopelta aegis. The sequence goes on from NC_054711.1 coordinate 24,860,547, forward strand.
CTTCTGTCAATCTTTTTCATTATTTTGATCATACAGTTGTTATTGTTTTGTTTTTAGTAATTTTTATTGTTTGAATTTGCGATTTACTGATAAAAAAAAGAGTCAACTTTCAAATTTCAGTTCTAACCCCAATCGTCCTTCAAGATCTTTGGTGGTCATAAAACTTACTGTAATACTGAACTACCAGTTGTAATGTTTGCCCAATTAATTCACTATTATCATATAACAATTCCCCACAGCTAATATACCTTACAATTTTGACAACTGTAAATTCTTATTAGAGTTCTCCTACTTTTTTTGAAAGAATATATATATATATATTGCTGAAAAGTTCTGGTTTTATAAATCAGTAAGCTAAATCAGAAAGAGACAAACGAGGTCCAGTTTTTTTTTTTTTTTTTTTAATCTCTGGAAGCTTTGTAATGTGTTACCGGCCTTGGTGGCGCAGTGGTTAAGCCATAGGACTACAGAGTGGTAGGTACAGTGTTCGCAGCCCGGTTCCTGCTCAAACCCAGAGCGAGTTCTTAAGGGCTCAATGGGTAGGTAGGTGTAAGGCCACTACACCCTCTTCTCTCTCATTAACCACTAACCAACTTAGCAACTAACCCACTGTCCTGGATAGACAGCCCAAATAGCTGAGGTGTGTGCCCAGGACAGTGTGCTTGAACCTTAATTGGATATAAGCTCGAAAATAAGTTGAAATGAATGAATGTAAGCGCTGTTAGAAGAAGAACGAAGAAGGGAATTTACGTACTCTAATAGATAATCCTCTCACTTGGTGTTGAATGATTCTGAATACAAGGTTATTTGAGAATAAACCTTTGTGAACACTTAATGTCATTAACGTTTTGACAGTGATTTATGTTATGGGTGCCATCATCGCCTCTCTCTCTCTCTGTCTGTCTTCTCTCTCTCTCTCTCTCTCTCTCTCTCTCTCTCTCTCTCTCTCTCTCTCTCTCTCTCTCTCTCTCTCTCTCTCTCTCTCTCTCTCTCTCTCTCTCAACTGTGTAGTGAGATCATAGTCCAGTCCGTGGGCTTCCAATTTTGTAGGGGAGCAGGCTGGTTTTTGCCAGAAACATTAAATTCATATTGGCATTTCTACCAAACGAGTCACTGCTGATTTTTACAAGTAATTTTGAGGGTAAAATGATGGAAATACACGGTCTCAGGTTAGCACAATTTGCCCAAATATCTCTATCTCTATATTCAAATATCTGAATTTGAGGTGTTGATCCAGCACTAATGGGCAGCTGCCCCATCCCCTGCCTCGTACACTTAATTGTGTATGGGCCAGATACTATACTGATGTCCAAAAGAAACTATACCAAGAATAAATTATTTTAATTCCTTTATAATATGGATAATGAAACTGAAATGGTGATTAAATATGTTGTCCAAATACAACGAAATGTATCTGATAACGTGAAGCTTGGAGAGAGAGAGAGAGAGAGAGAGAGAGAGAGAGAGAGAGAGAGAGAGAGAGAGAGAGAGAGAGAGAGAGCGCCACTAGTATTGCCCAGTTGGGGATGATAACGCTAGACCCCATACTGCAAGGTTGACACAGGACTTCCTCATAAACATGAACATTCCTGTTTTACCATGTCCAGCATGTTCTCCTGACATGAACCCCATCGAACATTTGTGGGATCATCTTGAAAGGCAAATCAGAAGGCGACCAGTACCACAGATACCCACCAACAGAAACCCCTAAGGCAAATACTATAATTACAATTGTTATATTTATTAGTATAACGTATCTGACGTTATTGTTTGGGGATACCTGTGACCAGTACCACCAGTCAACCGTCAGGACATGGAGCGATGTCTTCTGGAAGAATAGCAACGGGTTCCCACTAACGTCACTCGGTGCTTGACGTCATCAATGCGGAGTCATGTTGTGGCATGCATTGGTGCGTGAGATGGACATACTCGCTATTACTCCAGTGTTTAGTAACTTTTCAGAGACGACCTAATGTTACTGGACCAGTGTTTTGACAGTCACATTACGAATCATCTCATTTTAACCCCCTTGTGTCTTTGTGTCATTGTTACTCGAAAGGATTTTGTTTTTATCAAATGAAATTTCGTTTCCAACATGCCAAAACACCACTCTGATCAATATGTATATCTTTTGAACATGCAGCATGTTTAGTTTTTTCTTCAGTAGTCTCTCCGAGTCTATAGATGATAATGAGACTAAGAAATAAAGTAAAATAGCATTATGCATCTTAATTCCAGAGTTGAACGTGGTTGCCTAATCATGCCATCGTATTGTATTCCACACATTCAACTTTTGTTTTCCCTCCATGTCTCAAAGCTCTATAATGTAACCGACGGAAAGCACATGGCAAAATGATGTAAGAAAATACAATTAAATGAGAGTTGTCTTCATTGAACGGACTCGAGTCTTGCTACACTTGGCCCCTGTCTGAGTACTCTCGGAGACAAGTATCATTAGTTACCCTATTACATGTATATATCAATTTAATATCTGCTTGTCTGCAGCAAAACAATGTTGGTGGGAAAAATAAATATATGTATATATATATATATATATGTATGTATGTATGTATGTGTAGGCTACCGTTGCATTTGTGTGTCCTCAAAATCCTATAGTGATAAAGTTGATATCCACATCATGTTTTAAAGGCCAAAATGGACAATATTAATCCTAAATGTCATGTTAATATTAACAAACAAAATAATAAAGCAATATGTGGTACGAATAATGATATACTATAAGCAAATGTTAAGCAATGCATGGAATGATTTATTTTCTATATTAATACATATTTTGGAGCGCCTGAACCTTTTATTATTAAAAATCGCAGTGTATTTAACTTATAGAAGCAGCATTATTCAAATATGATTCATTATATGTGCCTATACTATTCTCAACAAAATAAATTGAGGGCCAGAAGATATGTTAGCATTATCCTTTAAATATGGGGGAAAATACAACTTCTTCCATTGTAAGGTATCAGCATTGTGGCATCTTCTTAAACTTAATGATTTAAACAACAATTTAGAGGGAACAAAATGGCAAGTACTTATCGTTATGAACCAATGTGTAATGAATCTTAGCCGAATACGCATTTTAGTATTTTTTATAAATATAAGAAAAACCCAGAGTTCAAGATTTGCGTGCATAGTAATGGTCAAATTTTACTGAAACAATGTTTACAAGTCATGTATATGATCAAAACTAGCTAAGATAATATGGCACTGACAAAGAATTATCAGAAAGTTTACTAGCCCTTAATTCATTATGTTGAGTATATATGTGCATCCATATTATGAAGATGTCCCTGGGGAAGTTCCTGGACAGCCCGATACCTAATGACAGCTTGAAAATTGGTTCTCTTAATGTGCATGCTCATGGAACTTGGAATATTATCATCCTTGGTTTTGCAATAAACATTTCCAGATATTTCTAAAATCATAGTTTGTGTTATTCGCACTTGCAATCTCATAGAGAAGGTATATGAAATGCTGTACTTCTTAATACGTTTGCTGATCTTCTATAAGCTAAAGTCATTTCAAGGAAGTCTTGATGTTGCTTAAAATAATCAAAACCATCAGTTTTCCCTTCTACATAAAAGCGCTGTTGGTATTATAGCCAGTAAAGGCATGCCCAACATGGATTGCTTATCGACGTCTTCCCTGCATCTTTAGTGATGCTGTGCACATCTACAAGATGCCTCTTGTTGCCAAGTTGAGTGTATAAAGATGCTCGTATCTAGAATGGTTAACTGGCAGCAAACCGGCCTCGGTGGCGTCGTGGCAGGCCATCGGTCTACAGGCTGGTAGGTACTGGGTTCGGATCCCAGTCGAGGCATGGGATTTTTAATCCAGATACCGACTCCAAACCCTGAGTGAGTGCTCCGCAAGGCTCAATGGGTAGGTGTAAACCACTTGCACCGACCAGTGATCCATAACTGGTTCAACAAAGGCCATGGTTTGTGCTATCCTGCCTGTGGGAAGCGCAAATAAAAGATCCCTTGCTGCCTGTCGTAAAAAGAGTAGCCTATGTGGCGACAACGGGTTTCCTCTAAAAACAGTGTCAGAATGACCATATGTTTGACGTCCAATAGCCGATGATAAGATAAAAAATCAATGTGCTCTAGCGGCGTCGTTAAATAAAACAAACTTTACTGGCAGCAATGTATAGACTTTGAAGAATTACCTTCATGTCTGCATCTTCCTATGTACAAAACAATATAACAAACCCCTTGGACATGGTTTGCATACCATCAGAACTTGAAACATGTACTTCGATCTTCTCACAAATAGAACTTTCTTCCCAAGAAGTTGGGGACAGAGTTTTTATTTATTTTTTATTTAGAAGTAATGTCTTCCAGGTTATATATCACCATTAATCACTCCATACAGTTCAATACAATTTCTCTGTCAGATTATATTCTATGTAAAATACAATACTATCGACAGAGTCATTTGACTACTAATTTCAGGTAGTGCTCTCAACTGACAGGCACCGTGTAAAATATCAACATAGGTCGACCAGGACAGTTTTCAGTTAACAGCCACCAAGCCGGAGCACTGCCTGGTGTTGCTGTTGTACAAGTGGCACCATACCACTTGCACAGTTGTTATCACTTACTACTACAAGTAACTTCAAACCAATGGGTTATTTAAATACTACAGATCAACCTACGTGTAATTATCAAAGAATGATTTCAAAAAGCATATCAGAATTTTGTAGTATTTTTTTTTATAAGGAACTATAACCTAAACCGAACTATCTTAAGCTTCTACAGTAAGTAACGACACAACAAATTGTGGTGTGGTGCCTCCAGTCTCTTTAACACCTATGTAAAGATTCCTTGGATCTAGTGTGATGTTTTATAGGAGAGAATAAAAATGCTCTTACATTTTCCATTCTATTGTAAACATGTGATTGATAGCTCATTAAACTGTAAAAAAAAAAACCTATGCTTGATTTTGCATGTTGGCGCCATATTCCAGTGGCTTGGCTCCAAATTTAGTCGAAATCATGACACACCGGATGAAAGCACCAAACTTGGTACAGGTGTTAGTTAGGCCATATAAAAACATTCTGCAGGGAGGTTCCAAAACTAAGACACCCAGATTTGGTTTATTACAAGATAGCTGCTACCACCATTATCCAAAATAACCATTTTCACAATATCTTTGAAAGTAATTTATTAAAAGAACTCTATATAATGTACCTGCACCTCATCCCTAGAGGAATGAATTTTTTTATTTAACGATGCACTCAGCACATTTTATTTACGGTTATAATATGGCGTCAGACATATTGTTAAGGACCACACAGATATTGAGAGAGGAAACCCAGTCGCCACTTCATGGGCTACTCTTTTTCGATTAACAGCAAAGGATATTTTATATGTGCCATCCCACAGACAGGGCAGCACATACCATGGCTTTTGATATACCAGTCGCGGTGCACTGGTTGAACAAGAAATAGCCCAATGGGGCCACTGACGCGCATTGATCCCAGACCGACCACACACCGAGCAAGAGCTTTACCACTGGGCTATATGCACCCCTAGAGGAAGTATGTGGCATGCTCTAACTTTTCAAATATAAGATCATTTCAGCTGATCTTCCAAAAGCTCCCATGGGAATAATAATTCATAAAACAAATTCAAGCTACCGTAGCTGCATATTGACATTCAGTGTTGCCATATATAAAACGATCCATTGGGGATCGATCCTAGACCGACTGCACATCAGACATGCACTTTACCACTGAGCTACATCCCGCCCCTAGCTAATGGAAGGGCCAGTATTAATTTGTCTTCAAACAGTGGGAGCCAATGTATTATCTACAGAGTGGGGGAGGGAGGAGCAATGCTCCCCGTCCTCCTCCATTCTCAGATGCCCAATACACGTAATAACATAATTTCCACCCAAAATTAAGCCTCTCACAAATGAAGTAAATAAAACAAAAGTCAATTTCCACTGCATGCTTTAATACAATGTATGTTAACATAATGTGTAGAAAAACAACACATTTTAAATATGATAAACAATCCAACATTGAAATAAATATATTGCTATAAGAATATATTATATATTTTATCAAAAAAATATTTGTTATGTAATTTGCTTTGCATGTCATAAATGATTTAATTATAATGTGCATTAACATATACTCCAAGAGGTAAATGGTTTTAATCAGAATTTTAGGTAAGGAAGGATTGACAAGCCTACTTTATGTAACAAGAGTACCGATGAGGTGTTTTCCCTAGCTTGTTTTAGCATGGTGAAGCACCATGCCTCTATAGTCTAGTGCCATCTTGCCTTAAACAATGCCATGCTGCCCTGAGATTAAACAAGCCTTTTTCACTACCGTAATTAATTCTAAACTTGCCTTTATAAAACACCCAAAAATTTATTATTAATTAATAAAATATGTCTTTTATATCTTTTGCCATTCATTTATTAAAGGAAACTCATAAATTACTTCAATTAATTAATTAATTTTTGTGTATTTTTAATGAAAAACAAGTACTCCGAAATTGGTGAAAATGCCCCAAAAGTGTTTGATCTACCATGCCTTGCCTAATTTCTAGGGAAATCACTAGGTACATGATACGCCCATCAGAAGTCTGTTCAAAAACCATATCTATATTAATGAATATGTTACGGGTATTATTCAAGTGTTAATTATGTGAAATTTTTGCAATGGGATGGATGAACAGTTGGTTTTGGACCAACACCATCCCAAGTTGTTTCTACATGTGGTTTGATGGTCCTGTATGGATCTGTATGCAAGATATGATCTGGACAAGGATTTATTGTTATGTGCAGCAAACCGTGAAAAGTAGGTCACAGTGACCTTGTAATAGAATGCAACACACCGCCATTCCAAGATGTTAGAGATGAACATGGTGGTGATGGTGGTAATGATTGTGGTGATGGTGGTAATGATGATGGTAATGATGGTGGTGATGATGGTAGTGATGGTGGTAATGATGACGGTGATGATGGTAGTGATGGTGGTGATGATGATGATGGTGGTGATGATGATGGTAGTGATGGTGATGATGATGACGATGGTGGTAATGATGGTTGTAATGATGGTAGTGATGGTGGTAATGATGATGGTGATGCTGGTAATTATGATGGTAATGCTGGTGGTGATGGTGATGGTGGTAGTGATGGTGATGTGATGGTGGTGATGGTGGTGGTAATGATGATGGTAAATGTGGTGGTGATGGTGGTAACGATGGTAGTGATGGTGGTAATGATGATGGTAGTGATAGTGGTGGTGGTGGTGGTAGTGATAGTGGTGATGGTGGTGGTAGTGATGGTGGTAATGATGGTGGTGATGGTGGTAATGATAATGGTGGTGATGGTGGTAATGATGGTGATGGTGGTAGTGATGGTGGTAGTGGTGGTGGTGGTAATAATGGTGGTAGTGATGGTGGTAATGATGATGGTAATGATGGTGGTGGTGGTAATGATGGTGGTGATGATGATGGTGGTGGTGATGGTTATAGCAGTACTGATGTTGATTAAAACATTGAAGATAATATTAATGATGACAGTTCTGATTATACACAACTACAACCAGTTGTTTTAACATGTTTTCACGCTTTCTCAATATACGGGTGCTTTGTTGTTGCTGGACTCTACACTACAAATGCTTATTGTGTTCAACAGGTTTTTTTTTGTGTTTTTAGGGCAGCAGAATACATGTATATACATATATTATCAACGACATTATACCGATCACCAGCACCGACAATGATGGAGAGCTGGAAATATTCACTCACTGAAATGTATGTGATTGTTGCCAACACATATGCAGTAATACATCATAACACATTTATACAGTTTTAATTGAAATAAATATCTGCCAATGAAACATTTTGTTTCCTTATACTTTAATTTGAAATTTTCTATAAAATAATGAATTGAAATTGGAATTATTATTTTTTACTTCATCATAAAGGGCAACTATGAGACAGAGCTTAAAAACACTAACATTGGGGGTTGGGTGGGGCAGAATATTCATATTTACAAAACAAACTTACCTGCAACATTGGTCCCAAAAAGATTTCACTAGCCGTCTGGCATGGCAATAGTAGTTATTTACTAGCCCAACATTGAATATCACTAGCCATGGGAGTGGCGCTACCATAATCTAGAAGCCCTGTCTGGCATGGCAATAGTAGTTATTTACTAGCCCAACATTGAATATCACTAGCCATGGGAGTGGGGCTACCATAATCTAGAAGCCCTGTCTGGCATGGCAATAGTAGTTATTTACTAGCCCAACATTGAATATCACTAGCCATGGGAGTGGGGCTACCATAATCTAGAAGCCCTGTCTGGCATGGCAATAGTAGTTATTTACTAGCCCAACATTGAATATCACTAGCCATGGGAGTGGGGCTACCATAATCTAGAAGCCCTGTCTGGCATGGCAATAGTAGTTATTTACTAGCCCAACATTGAATATCACTAGCCATGGGAGTGGGGCTACCATAATCTAGAAGCCCTGTCTGGCATGGCAATAGTAGTTATTTACTAGCCCAACATTGAATATCACTAGCCATGGGAGTGGGGCTACCATAATCTAGAAGCCCTGTCTGGCATGGCAATAGTAGTTATTTACTAGCCCAACATTGAATATCACTAGCCATGGGAGTGGGGCTACCATAATCTAGAAGCCCTGTCTGGCATGGCAATAGTAGTTATTTACTAGCCCAACATTGAATATCACTAGCCATGGGAGTGGGGCTACCATAATCTAGAAGCCCTGTCTGGCATGGCAATAGTAGTTATTTACTAGCCCAACATTGAATATCACTAGCCATGGGAGTGGGGCTACCATAATCTAGAAGCCCTGTCTGGCATGGCAATAGTAGTTATTTACTAGCCCAACATTGAATATCACTAGCCATGGGAGTGGGGCTACCATAATCTAGAAGCCCTGTCTGGCATGGCAATAGTAGTTATTTACTAGCCCAACATTGAATATCACTAGCCATGGGAGTGGGGCTACCATAATCTAGAAGCCCTGTCTGGCATGGCAATAGTAGTTATTTACTAGCCCAACATTGAATATCACTAGCCATGGGAGTGGGGCTACCATAATCTAGAAGCCCTGTCTGGCATGGCAATAGTAGTTATTTACTAGCCCAACATTGAATATCACTAGCCATGGGAGTGGGGCTACCATAATCTAGAAGCCCTGTCTGGCATGGCAATAGTAGTTATTTACTAGCCCAACATTGAATATCACTAGCCATGGGAGTGGGGCTACCATAATCTAGAAGCCCTGTCTGGCATGGCAATAGTAGTTATTTACTAGCCCAACATTGAATATCACTAGCCATGGGAGTGGGGCTACCATAATCTAGAAGCCCTGTCTGGCATGGCAATAGTAGTTATTTACTAGCCCAACATTGAATATCACTAGCCATGGGAGTGGGGCTACCATAATCTAGAAGCCCTGTCTGGCATGGCAATAGTAGTTATTTACTAGCCCAACATTGAATATCACTAGCCATGGGAGTGGGGCTACCATAATCTAGAAGCCCTGTCTGGCATGGCAATAGTAGTTATTTACTAGCCCAACATTGAATATCACTAGCCATGGGAGTGGGGCTACCATAATCTAGAAGCCCTGTCTGGCATGGCAATAGTAGTTATTTACTAGCCCAACATTGAATATCACTAGCCATGGGAGTGGGGCTACCATAATCTAGAAGCCCTGTCTGGCATGGCAATAGTAGTTATTTACTAGCCCAACATTGAATATCACTAGCCATGGGAGTGGGGCTACCATAATCTAGAAGCCCTGTCTGGCATGGCAATAGTAGTTATTTACTAGCCCAACATTGAATATCACTAGCCATGGGAGTGGGGCTACCATAATCTAGAAGCCCTGTCTGGCATGGCAATAGTAGTTATTTACTAGCCCAACATTGAATATCACTAGCCATGGGAGTGGGGCTACCATAATCTAGAAGCCCTGTCTGGCATGGCAATAGTAGTTATTTACTAGCCCAACATTGAATATCACTAGCCATGGGAGTGGGGCTACCATAATCTAGAAGCCCTGTCTGGCATGGCAATAGTAGTTATTTACTAGCCCAACATTGAATATCACTAGCCATGGGAGTGGGGCTACCATAATCTAGAAGCCCTGTCTGGCATGGCAATAGTAGTTATTTACTAGCCCAACATTGAATATCACTAGCCATGGGAGTGGGGCTACCATAATCTAGAAGCCCTGTCTGGCATGGCAATAGTAGTTATTTACTAGCCCAACATTGAATATCACTAGCCATGGGAGTGGGGCTACCATAATCTAGAAGCCCTGTCTGGCATGGCAATAGTAGTTATTTACTAGCCCAACATTGAATATCACTAGCCATGGGAGTGGGGCTACCATAATCTAGAAGCCCTGTCTGGCATGGCAATAGTAGTTATTTACTAGCCCAACATTGAATATCACTAGCCATGGGAGTGGGGCTACCATAATCTAGAAGCCCTGTCGGGCATGGCAATAGTAGTTATTTACTAGCCCAACATTGAATATCACTAGCCATGGGAGTGGGGCTACCATAATCTAGAAGCCCTGTCGGGCATGGCAATAGTAGTTATTTACTAGCCCAACATTGAATATCACTAGCCATGGGAGTGGGGCTACCATAATCTAGAAGCCCTGTCTGGCATGGCAATAGTAGTTATTTACTAGCCCAACATTGAATATCACTAGCCATGGGAGTGGGGCTACCATAATCTAGAAGCCCTGTCGGGCATGGCAATAGTAGTTATTTACTAGCCCAACATTGAATATCACTAGCCATGGGAGTGGGGCTACCATAATCTAGAAGCCCTGTCTGGCATGGCAATAGTAGTTATTTACTAGCCCAACATTGAATATCACTAGCCCAACATTGAATATCACTAGCCATGGGAGTGGGGCTACCATAATCTAGAAGCCCTGTCTGGCATGGCAATAGTAGTTATTTACTAGCCCAACATTGAATATCACTAGCCATGGGAGTGGGGCTACCATAATCTAGAAGCCCTGTCTGGCATGGCAATAGTAGTTATTTACTAGCCCAACATTGAATATCACTAGCCATGGGAGTGGGGCTACCATAATCTAGAAGCCCTGTCGGGCATGGCAATAGTAGTTATTTACTAGCCCAACATTGAATATCACTAGCCATGGGAGTGGGGCTACCATAATCTAGAAGCCCTGTCGGGCATGGCAATAGTAGTTATTTACTAGCCCAACATTGAATATCACTAGCCATGGGAGTGGGGCTACCATAATCTAGAAGCCCTGTCGGGCATGGCAATAGTAGTTATTTACTAGCCCAACATTGAATATCACTAGCCATGGGAGTGGGGCTACCATAATCTAGAAGCCCTGTCGGGCATGGCAATAGTAGTTATTTACTAGCCCAACATTGAATATCACTAGCCATGGGAGTGGGGCTACCATAATCTAGAAGCCCTGTCGGGCATGGCAATAGTAGTTATTTACTAGCCCAACATTGAATATCACTAGCCACGGGAGTGGGGCTACCATAATCTAGAAGCCCTGTCTGGCATGGCAATAGTAGTTATTTACTAGCCCAACATTGAATATCACTAGCCATGGGAGTGGGGCTACCATAATCTAGAAGCCCTGTCTGGCATGGCAATAGTAGTTATTTACTAGCCCAACATTGAATATCACTAGCCATGGGAGTGGGGCTACCATAATCTAGAAGCCCTGTCTGGCATGGCAATAGTAGTTATTTACTAGCCCAACATTGAATATCACTAGCCATGGGAGTGGGGCTACCATAATCTAGAAGCCCTGTCTGGCATGGCAATAGTAGTTATTTACTAGCCCAACATTGAATATCACTAGCCATGGGAGTGGGGCTACCATAATCTAGAAGCCCTGTCTGGCATGGCAATAGTAGTTATTTACTAGCCCAACATTGAATATCACTAGCCATGGGAGTGGGGCTACCATAATCTAGAAGCCCTGTCTGGCATGGCAATAGTAGTTATTTACTAGCCCAACATTGAATATCACTAGCCATGGGAGTGGGGCTACCATAATCTAGAAGCCCTGTCTGGCATGGCAATAGTAGTTATTTACTAGCCCAACATTGAATATCACTAGCCATGGGAGTGGGGCTACCATAATCTAGAAGCCCTGTCTGGCATGGCAATAGTAGTTATTTACTAGCCCAACATTGAATATCACTAGCCACGGGAGTGGGGCTACCATAATCTAGAAGCCCTGTCGGGCATGGCAATAGTAGTTATTTACTAGCCCAACATTGAATATCACTAGCCACGGGAGTGGGGCTACCATAATCTAGAAGCCCTGTCGGGCATGGCAATAGTAGTTATTTACTAGCCCAACATTGAATATCACTAGCCATGGGAGTGGGGCTACCAAAATGTCTAGAAGCCCTGTCTGGCATGGCAATAGTTTATTTACTAGCCCAACATTGAATATCACTAGCCACGGGAGTGGGGCTACCATAATCTAGAAGCCCTGTCTGGCATGGCAATAGTAGTTATTTACTAGCCCAACATTGAATATCACTAGCCATGGGAGTGGGGCTACCATAATCTAGAAGCCCTGTCTGGCATGGCAATAGTAGTTATTTACTAGCCCAACATTGAATATCACTAGCCATGGGAGTGGGGCTACCATAATCTAGAAGCCCTGGCTTATCAAACCTTCCTTACCTAAAATTTACAAGTTTTCCTTTTTTCATTATTTATTATACCAAATATTGCAATTATTTTTTGGGGCTATTTAAAAAAATGGTAGTATGAATTTTTAACTTTGTTAATAATGAATATAAAATATCACATTTATGAAAATACTTGTCAATAGTTTTATAAAATATACATTGCAAAGCAAATTTTAAATAGAAAAACAACAAACAATTCTTCGGAGCCTTTCCCAGGATAAAGATGCTGACAGCCGGTTTCTCATCTGAAACAGATACAAACTGGCATTGTTATAAACATTCGCCTCATTAGGACTTTAAGAAGCTCATCCCTAGTTACTGGTCAGTGTAAAATAGTTTCAGCTTTTACAGCCTTTTAAAAAAAAAAAAACTTGCACAATACATGTACACTTGCAAATTTTTTTTAATTATCATTTCCTCTGTAAGACTATACATGTATGCCAATATTTCATATTGTTTCTGGTCATACTGGTTTGTACTAACCCAAAATCAGTCCTTCATATCTGAGGTGCGCGATTGCACTTGTACCCTCAAATGCTGCTTACTTTAATTATAAGCAGAGTACGTTTTTTAGTTTTTTATTCTCCACTTTAAAATATGATAACTGTGCACCTGTCACTGGTTACTGAATAGAAGCTGCTTTAAGCCAGTTGACCTAGTATCTAAAATATATCATTATATTATTGTATTATTATCAGTGATTGTCCACTTTAAAATATGATAACTGTGCACCTGTCACTGGTTACTGAATAGAAGCTGCTTTAAGCCCAGTTGGCCCTAGTATTTAAAATATATCATTATATTATTATATTATTATCAGTGATTTTTCAATGTACCGTATTCAAAATTTATTTTTGTCAATATGTCCAAGCTTTACTCTCCATTTTTTTAATGAAACTTGAATCACTCGCCTGGAAGTTATGAGGAGAGTGATTTATCATGTGCAGTTTTCAAAAGTGAAGAACAGCCAAATTTTATGTCACACAAAACAAGGTACAAATGTATGTACCTCGAAGTGTTACATTTTTTTAATGAAACTTGAATTACTCGCCTGGAAGTTATGAGGAGAGTGATTTATCACCTGCAGTTTTCAAAAGTGAAGAATAGCCAAATTTTATGTCACACAAAAAAAGGTACAAAGGTATGTACCTCGAAGTGTTAAATTTTTTGGATATAAATTGTCAAATATCATATGTAAAATTTTACTCAATCAATGTTTAGAAGTCACTTATGATCGAAACTTGCTAACATAATATAACACAGCAAAGAATTACCCAAAAGTCTAAACATTGGTCCATAGTTAATTTTGTTAAGTACAGTAGAATCTCATTGGCTCGAACGCCCAATGGTCGAACCTACCGGTATTCTTGAACCAAGAACAATGTCCCGATTTTTTTCTCTATTAAACCCTTTTATTTTGGTGCTGATTGGTCGAATACCCCTAGGGTCGAACAGAAGCTTTCTCTCGAACCAGTTTATTAGTCCGAACTGTAAAATTAAACATATATAGCTCGAACGACTAAGTCTATCTGAAGTCTATCCGAAGAAATACAAAAAATAATTTATATTTATTTATAAATTTTTCATTGACCCTTTCACGTCAGTCACAAAGTAAGTTAATATAAATTCGGAAGTGGAACGAATTAATCCTAGATCATATGCCGGCTTCTCATGTTGTTTATTTAGCACCTATCGGTAATTATCTTTCTAGTGCAGATAATAGTACTACGATAATCGTGAGCTGAATGAACTTTGCATGAAACACCAATCAATTGGTGAGCTTAGTTCGGCCTTGCCGGTTTACTTTAATCATTTTAATCGCTATTTTGTTTTTAACTTGAAATACAGGAGAGATCAATGTAATGTAGTGATTGCAACAATAAAAGGTAAAGGGCCTCCGCCTGTGCTTCATGCACTTTCATTCTTTTCTCAACGTTGTCAATATGTCGCAAAAGATTCTACAACAGCATAATAAAGAACGATTTTTTAAATTAATAAATATTCATAAATACAGACTACCAGTGTGTTTGTTATTTGTTTATTCAATGGTGATAAATAATAGTTACAAATATGTATCTCATCCGACATTTGAAGGCGACTTCGTTACTCATGAGTCAATCGGCCAGTTTTACGGAAATATGCGAGGTATTCCGATTGGTTTTTGTGTTACAGAAGCACCCGACAACGGCCGAATGCATTGTTCGAACTACCCGATGGGTCGAACATACTTTGACAGTGTTCGAGCCAATGAGATTCTACTGTATATTCTAAAATAAGCTAAAAACCCCAAAACAAAACCCAAACCCAGGTATAATTTGGAATATGACTTTAGCTATGGCCCTGACTTCAGTGTTTACAGAGGTGATCAAGATAAACATCAACTTAATAATAACACCCCAATTACCTTACTCAGCATGTTCACAGACTTTTGCCGTACAACTCTTCTTGAGATAGGAGACCTGAAAAATTAATTTACAGTTCTTAATCACAGATCAAATATATGTTAGTCTTTTCATTCTAAAATAAAATAAAAGGCAGAACAAATATTGTTTTTAAGTATATGGCTTAATTAGTTTCTCTCTCTCCAAAAAGAAAATTGCATTTACTAAATAAAATTTATGACATTTGGTAGAAGACTATACATTGTACAGTTATTTGAGAATCTTCCATCTTCTATTTATGAATACCAGCCCTGGCATTTAAAATGCCCACCTATATTTTTTTAAAAAAAGAAACCTACATAGACACTTGAACAGAAGATGAACATTGTACAAAGTTTTAGAACAATTCAATCAAAATTGTAGGATATTTCAAAGGAAAAGTTGACAGATACAAGATGGTCTCTGGATAAATAGGTATCAGAAATATTCTACTGATGAACGTCATAGCAGAGCAAAAATGTTTAACAAATGACTACTCCCATTTTTCACAGAGGGATGCAGCCCAGTGATAAAGCGCTCAGTTGATGTGTGGTCAATCTGGGATCGTTATCTCATTCCTGCCAGTCTATCATGACTGGTATATCAAAGGCAGTGGTATGTGCTATCCTGTCTGTGGGAAAGTGCAAATAAAAGATCCCTTGCTACATTAGAAAAAATGTAGCGGGTTTCCTCTGATGACTACATGTCAGAAATATCAAAAGTTTGACATCCAATAGCCAATGATTAATTAATCAATGTGCTCTAGTGGTGTCGTTAAACAACTCCCATTTTTCCTATGAGTGGACATACATTTGTGATCTGGATATAAAATCATAATTACGGAGCCTCCCCTCCCCTGTGTATTACCAATCCTGCAATATTTCAAATACACAGGCATGTGATTGAAACATTTAAAAAAAACTTGAAAATGATACGTGTGCCGAAGGCATGTAATCGAGTGCAGAATGCACGAGATGACTAGGGGGGTCTGGGGGTATGAACATTTTTTAAAAAGCGGAATTCCGCCAATTAGCGGAAGAATCACATGCCTGAATACATTCAGTTGGATACTTACTTAAAAACCGACTGTGGTTTCTTCTTGTCTCTCACATTGTGATCCTGTAATAATAATAGATTGTTATCAGTATTCTCTTCAAACAGGTTAGCGTTCAACCCACCCAGGTTCTGGTGATCCTGTAATAATAATAGATTGTTATCAGTATTCTCTTCAGTCGGGCTAGCGTTCAACCCACCCAGGTTCTGGTGATCCTGTAATAATAATAGATTGTTGTCAGTATTCTCTTCAGTCGGGCTAGCGTTCAACCCACCCAGGCTCTGGTGATCCTGTAATAATAATAGATTGTTGTCAGTATTCTCTTCAGTCGGGCTAGCGTTCAACCCACCCAGGCTCTGGTGATCCTGTAATAATAATAGATTGTTGTCAGTATTCTCTTCAGTCGGGTTAGCGTTCAACCCACCCAGGCTCTGGTGATCCTGTAATAATAATAGATTGTTATCAGTATTCTCTTCAGTCGGGCTAGCGTTCAACCCACCCAGGCTCTGGTGATCCTGTAATAATAATAGATTGTTATCAGTATTCTCTTCAGTCGGGCTAGCGTTCAACCCACCCAGGCTCTGGTGATCCTGTAATAATAATAGATTGTTATCAGTATTCTCTTCAGTCGGGCTAGCGTTCAACCCACCCAGGCTCTGGTGATCCTGTAATAATAATAGATTGTTATCAGTATTCTCTTCAGTCGGGCTAGCGTTCAACCCACCCAGGCTGGTGATCCTGTAATAATAATAGATTGTTCAGTATCCTCTTCAGTAAACCCACCCAGGCTCTGGTGATCCTGTAAACCCACCCAGGCTCTGGTGAGATTGTTATCAGTATTCTCTTCTCAGGTCAGTCGGGGCTAGCGTTCAACCCACCCAGGCTCTGGTGATCCTGTAATAATAATAGATTGTTATCAGTATTCTCTTCAGTCAGGCTAGCGTTCAACCCACCCAGGTTCTGGTGATCCTGTAATAATAATAGATTGTTATCAGTATTCTCTTCAGTCAGGCTAGCGTTCAACCCACCCAGGCTCTGGTGATCCTGTAATAATAATAGATTGTTATCAGTATTCTCTTCAGTCAGGCTAGCGTTCAACCCACCCAGGCTCTGGTGATCCTGTAATAATAATAGATTGTTATCAGTATTCTCTTCAGTCAGGCTCTTCAGTCAGCGCGTTCAACCCACCCAGGCTCTGGTGATCCTGTAATAATAATAGATTGTTATCAGTATTCTCTTCAGTCAGGCTAGCGTTCAACCCACCCAGTCTGGTGATCCTGTAATAATAATAGATTGTTATCAGTATTCAAGGCTAGCCCCACAACACTGGTTCTGGTGATCCTGTAATAATAATAGATTGTTATCAGTATTGTTTTCAGTCTCTTCAGTCGGCTAGCGTTCATCTGGTGATCCTGTAATAATAATAGATTGTTATCAGTATTCTCTTCAGTCAGGCTAGCGTTCAACCCACCCAGGTTCTGGTGATCCTGTAATAATAATAGATTGTTATCAGTATTCTCTTCAGTCAGGCAATCAGCGTTCAACCCACCCAGGCTCTGGTGATCCTGTAATAATAATAGATTGTTATCAGTATTCTCTTCAGTCAGGCTAGCGTTCAACCCACCCAGGCTCTGGTGATCCTGTAATAATAATAGATTGTTATCAGTATTCCCTTCAGTCAGGTTAGCGTTCAACCCACCCAGGCTCTGGTGATCCTGTAATAATAATAGATTGTTATCAGTATTCTCTTCAGTCAGGCTAGCGTTCAACCCACCCAGGCTCTGGTGATCCTGTAATAATAATAATGTTGTCAGTATTCTCTTCAGTCGGGTAGCGTTCAACCCACCCAGGCTCTGGTAATAAAAATAATAATAATAATAGTCGGGTAATAACCCACCCATAATAATAATAAGTAATAGTAAATAGATAATTATAATAATAATAAGCGTTCATAATAATAATAATAATAACAGCAGCAGCAGCAGCAGCATAATATAATAATAATAATAATAATAATAATAATAATAATAATAACAATAACAATAATGTCTCCTAGTGAGCTTATCAAATTTTCAAGGGACATAACTGTGAAAAATGGGTAAATCTCTATGACAGTCAAACTTAATTTCTAACAGAACATACCAAGCTAGTAAAAATATTTCAGCTGAATATCTTGAGGCATTACAAAAACAAAATTGGATTCACACTCCCCCCCCCCCCCCCGTATCTCCTTAATTCAAGGGTCATAACTCTGTACAAATTGGGTAAATTGCCATGAAAGTCAAACTTGATCTGTAATAGTACATGATAATATATACTTGATTTCAGCTCAATATATTGAGGTATTGCGGAACAACATTCTGAAAAACAAATGTCCATCTTTCCTAAGTTCAAGGGCAATAACTGTCAAAAATGGGTAAATCGTCATTTAAGTCAAACTTGATCTGTAATAGTACATGATAAAGCTATAAACAAAATTTCAGCTCAATATATTGAGGTATTGCGGAACAAGATTCTGAAAAACAAATGTCCATCTTTCCTAAGTTCAAGGACAATAACTGTCAAAAATGGGTAAATCGTCATGAAAGTCAAACTTCATCTGTAATATTATCTGATAAAACTACAGGTACACACAACATTTCAGCTTCATCTCAAAGCATTGTGAAAAAAACCCATCTGGAAAACATGTGGGACAGATGGATGGACAAACAGACAGAAGGATGGAGATAAAATCCATAGTCTCCTCCAGTTCTAGGGGACTAATAATTAATAATAATAATTGTGTCAATGAGTCATTAAAACTTGGTCTGGGTGGGAGCCGGTACAGGGCTGCAAACCCTGTACCTACCAGCCTTATGTCTGATGGCTTAACCACGACGACACCACCGAGGCCGGGGAATGAACTCTCACCCAGAAGTGAACTGTGTAGTGAGACCTTACCAGTGCTTGGGCTTCTTTTACTGTGGGAAATGCGGCAGATTTAAGACTGAATAACCATTCTTCAAATGTCTGTATATTCTACAAGAGAAACAGTACAGTACAATACAATAAAATGGAGAAAACGACACCACTAGAGCACATTCATTTATTAATTATCACCTATTCGATGTCGATCATTTGGTCATTCTGACACATAGTCATCAAAGGAAACCCAATACATTTTTCCATTAGTAGCATCGGATCTTTTATATGCACTTTCCCACAGACAGGAGAGAACATACCACTGCCTTTGACTAGCTGTGTTGCACTGGTTGGAACAAGAAAAAATCCAATCAGTTGAATGGATCTACCAAGGTGATTCGATCCTGTGATGCTAGCACCTCAGGTGAGCACTCAACTGATTGAGCTAAATCCCGTCCCCTATCTTTAAAGAGAATGGTTTAGATAGATATGTGACTCTAAAATAAAAAGTGATGACTGTATTTATCGTTTCTACTGGAGTTAGTTCCTTTTATTTACTTACACATTGTATTTGAAACAAAAAATATTACACAAGATTAATTGCCGCAGAATATGATTATTAGTGTTAAGTAAATCCATGAACGGAGTATTGATCATATATTTAAGAAAGTGTAGTTATGATGTTAAATTAAATACTGTCTTTGTATAAAAATAAAAGAAGGTGTGTAATAAATACAGAACCTCACATATGTTGTTTTCATTTTCTATTTATTGCACTCGTTTATTTTGCACAAGAACATACCACTTCACCACTATGCGGCTTCATGGTATATATTCTTGTGCAAAATAAACAAGTGCAATAAATAGGAAGCAAAAACAACGTATTTTAAATTCTGTATATATACTGTACCCGTAAATATGTAGCCTCCAATAAAGAGTACTTATAAAAATAATTGGTCTTGTATATAAAGTCATCATATCAATAATGTATGCATTTTCGCACTAACATATTTTTGTAAATCATGTCCATGCACAATGTTTGTGACCATTAAAATGTTTTTGAGCCTTCAGAGGACTTGAAGTTCTGCAGTTTCACAATATTCCTATGCTACTGCAATCTTGATGATAGTCGCCATTTTGTCAGTAGCCTATAATGTGATTGAACACTAATTGTGAGGAACATAATGCATCAAGTAAAAAATGTCACAGATGTTATCACATTGTCCAATCTCATGTACACATTGATGAAAATAATTTTAATCGGTGCAGTTTATATAAACATGTATTTAATGTAACAAAAAACTCTCATTCATAACAGAAGTGGATTAAACAAGTGAAACTAAAAGTAAAAACGACATATAGACTGCACCATTATAAAAACTGCCCCTTCTAATTTGAAGAAAACAAATAGTGGGTTATATTCCACAAAATATGGTAGTCTTAAGTAGAAAAGAAACCTGCTACATTTTCCCATTAGTAGCAAAGGATCTTTTATATATACCATCCCACAGACAGGATAGCACATACCACGACCTTTGATATACCAGTCGGTGCGCACTGGCTAGAACGAGATATAGCCCAATTAATGAGCCCACAGATGGGGATCGATCCCAGACCAACCAAGCATCAAGTGAGTGCTTTAATTATGACTGGGCTACATTCGTTCCTTTAGTTTTTAAGCAAAACATAAATTGCTTGTTTGAGCGTACCCACCTTTATTTTGAAGAAGACCATCCATTCTACATATATGTTATATATAGGTCGCAGCAGTTCTTTGGGATCATGCTGCATGGTCCTTATATTCTTACGATGCAGAGGCAGACTATAAATGTTCAAACACAAACAAGTGTAACAGTTAAAAGTCGCAGATACTAGTTTCAACCTCTTAAAGTAAACACAAAGTTTGGTTAATCTACAAATCTGTAAAACATTTGGATAAAGTTACAACAGAACGAAACAAGGGTCTGTGATGTCGAAATGGGGACATACCTTTAAATAATAAACTAGAGCTCGTCTCCATAACCTATATTTCTCAGAGGCAGGTGTTTAAAAAAATATGAAACAATACATTTCACAGGGCTCGGTGAACTCCGCAAACATTATCCATGTAGTCTGGTTATTGCAATACTGGCACAACAAGGATTGTACATGCTTCATCAAATGACAACATATCCGTAACATTGAGCTGGCTGACATAATTATTAGTGTCGACATATCTGCAACTTTGAACTGCCTGACATAATTAGTAGTGTCGACGTATCTGCAACTTTGAGCTGGCTGACATAATTAGTAGTGTCGACGTATCTGCAACTTTGAGCTGGTTGACATAATTAGTAGTGTCGACATATCTGCAACTTTGAACTGCCTGACATAATTAGTAGTGTTGAGATATCTGCAACTTTGTGCTGGCTGACACAATCAGTAGTGTCAACATATCTGCAACTTTGGCTGACATAATTAGTAGAGTCAACATCTCTGCAACTTTGAGCTGGCTGACATATAATTAGTAGCACCGACATATCTGCAACTTTAAGCTGGCTGACATATAATTAGTAGCGCCAACATATCTACAACTTTGAGCTGGCTGACAATTAGTAGTGCATGTTGACATATCTGCAACTTTGAGCTGGCTGATATAATCAGCAGCACAGACATATCTGCAACTTTGAGCTGGCTAATGAAATTAGTAGTGCTGACATATTTGTTCTCGTCCGGTTACAGCAGATGAAGGCAGTTTAATAATTGTTCTTTGCTGGTTTTACTTGTATGACAATTCACAACTCTGAATACCAGATACATTCTGGCATGTTTTGATAAAACATTGCACTTACATGCATTACAAATATAATTAAATCACCAGTATGACATGATCATGCAAAGACAAAAATAATAAATTGAACATATGAGGTTGCCTATATTTGAGATTTTAAAAATGGAATTTGGAAATTTTTTTTTTTTTTTTTGAAAAAAAATTTTAACTTTAAAAAACCCAATAAAACAAAACTATTATAGTAAATGCAGACCTCAACATAAAAATATTGAAGTGATTAATTGCTCTCCTAATATGGGGAGGCATTTACACTAAATACTAGTATTACCATATTGATACCACATAGACATGCAAGTTCGCATGGTAATGGAAGCTAAAAATAAAATCACTCTCCTTGAACTTAGTCTCAGTGGAGTGATCAGGAACGAGCGATAGCTCACAATAAACAGCAGGATCTGTAAATGTGTCATTTGGGACCATGCATATAAGTCTTTTGGGATACAGTGTATATTTTGAGTTTGAGATAAACAAACAAAACTTTACATAAAGAAACATTTGGGACACACTTCTGAAACAAATCAGTCAAAATAGGTCTATATATATATATCTCTCTCTGTAGATCATATAGCATATGTTTAACTGACTCATGATTAGGAACATATAATGAATGAAACTAAAGTTCCGAATATAATGAAAAAACAATCAAAGATTATCAACTCATCAGCTGTTGTAGCTGTGCAATGATCAAAACAAAGATTATCCCAGATATTTTTATAAATTAAGTCATATAAGTAATAATGAAAATTGTTTTTTAAAACATGAAACTCACCCCTCCTCTACTGGTGCCTTGTGATGATCATTATATTGCTGCACGTTGAGTTTCTGTAAATGAAGCAGTGTAAAGTAAATCTGATGTATTGTTCAATTTATACACTAGCACCTACACACATGAGAGAGAGAGAGAGAGAGAGAGAGAGAGAGAGAGAGAGAGAGAGAGAGAGAGAGAGAGAGAGAGAGAGAGAGAGAGAGAGAGAGAGAGAGAGAGAGAGAGAGAGAGACAGACGGACAGAGAGAGAGGGATGTAGAGAAAGAGGAGGAAGGGAGAGAAAAAGAAAGAGAAAGAGATGTACGGTCGGATGGACAGAGAGGGGGAGAGAAAGAGAGAGGGAGGGAAAGAGGGTGGGAAGGGGAGAGGGAGAGGGAGGGAGGGAGGGAGTGTGAGAGTGACACAGATCATATGACTTGAAATGTTTCGAAGTTCGAAATTTAAACTAAAAATTCTTTGTTTAAATAATATCACATTAAAATTCACCGTGTTGTGAAATTTTAGACATCAAAAAATTTAAAAACTAAAAAATATATATTCTGCATGATTTATAGCTAAACTACATGTATCTTTAAGTTGAACACTTATTTGTTTAGAAAAAAATAGCATTAATCAAGGAATAAAAAATCTTGCCTGAATATTTTTTTACCTTTTCCTTGTGACAACCCTCCAATTCTTTTACCGTATATTTCGGCATATAATCCGCTACTTTTTTACTAGGAATTGCAAGGTGCAGTTTATAAAACAGTGTGGTTTATTTATGAATTTTACGGTAACTGCCATGCGTATAAACTGCACTTTTTTTTTATTCTTATAATAATAACATAGCATACCAAATGACTGGGACTGAAGTATTACGGTGGAATGGCTCTTTATTAATAGTCTAGTCAGCCTAGAAACAATACAACACTGTGTATTGTTAAACTGTCAAAAATAGACTTGACCGCGAAGTTTTTTTAGTTTGATTTCTGCAACATTTATTGTTAGTAGTGCATCAGATGTATTTGTCTGATGTTTTAAAATGAAGTCACTCGCCTCATAGTAATGTCGTTATAGTTTGTAGCAAACACATCCAACTTGCATATTCAGTATTCCAGATAAAAAGCTAGTGGCAGCCTAATCAATGCCACGTGAAACAATTACAATGTCATGGCCATTTACGGCCAATTGCTAAAGCCGGACCTAAACAATGACATCAAAACAGTTTCTTGATATCTTTAACGGCTCTGCATGTTTTTTACCTGTTTGTAATGTTTTTAATTAATATATCAGAATTTAAGTTCAGTACGAAGCTTACAAATTAAAATCACATAATCACATAATCAGTTTAGCTATTCAATTTGTCACAAAATCAGCTTTTCTGAAAATTACCCAAAATGATCACGCCCCACTTTTGTCACAAGGAAGACAGTGTATGAATATAAGCCTCATTACAGCTAAACCATTCGCACTGCTGGTGACAAACCGTCATTTTTAAAAATAACTCATTAGCTATCACTAAGCTTAAGAATTTAGTTCCTATTCCAAATAATTAGCCTTCAAACATGGATCTGTGCAAACCCCAATAAGCAAACTCTTTGCAAGCCCGGGTACACAAGGGAATTAACTGTGTACTGCTACCTCAAGGTTGCCATGGTAATTAACAAACATGTTTTCTGAAGTGCTATGTTTTTTAGAAACTTTATTCCTCTAGGAATAATAATTATGGCATCAACCATTTCCCTATGAAATAATAAATTTTTGTCCAGTGAATCAGCAAATGACACCGGTGAAGCTAATAATAGCTCAGTGGAAATCACTACAGATGCAAAGACGGTACTGTACCTTTAAGAGGTTCCTCCCATTAACCCTATACATGGAAAGTGGTACATTCATTGTGTCCTGTTTTATTGTTAACAGTCTGTAGGTGTTGTTGGATTATAAAAAAAATGGAATAAAAGCATATAATCAGAAAAAAATGTGTGTGTGTGTGTGTGTGTGTGTGTGTGTGTGTGTGTGTGTGTGTGTGATAGTATCTCTGTCTCTAGCTCATTTAATATTTATATATATTTATTTCAATGTTGCGTTTACAAATTTTATTAATTATTGTAAAGTCTATGTAAAACTATATCCCACAAATCATGTGAAATCCATAATAATGAAACATATCGCAAGTGGGGGGGGGGGGGGGGGATGGGGGAGGAGGGTCACTTGAACCTCAAACTCTAAAGATAATACAAAGAGCCCTCATCCCTCTTGCAAGACAAGTTAATATATAACTGGTCCCTTCAGTCACGGACATTTTCCAACACCTATGGTAATGATACTTTTAAAACCATTAAAATAATTAAGCCTATACTAATGTTTGTATTTAAACAAATATATGAGTTGTATTTTGGGGGAACAGGTCAGAGTAAACATAATTTTTATGAAGACTATAAAGTCTATTTTAATAATAATTTCAACCTTACTGTAGAAGATTAGGCTACAGTTACCGTATATCGCTGTGTATTAGCCTACTTTTTGATACAAAATTTATCAAGTCAAAGGCTGGGGTCGGCTTATCTAAGGAGTCAACATTTTATTGGAAATGTAAAGTTAGAATAGTGACGTCACGGCTTGACTCGATCTATTGTCATTATTGTGCTCTGCATTTCCGCTTTCATAAAGGTTTAATATTGCATTTTAACACAAGCTATTACAAATAAAAGATATTAAAATTGTATATATATGTTCATCTTTAATAAATGTTGGTGTTTAAAAGTTATTTAGTAATATTTATCTGTTTAAACAACAATAAATGGTGACCGATCAAAACAATTTCGGAAAACTTCGCAGGTCACGTGTCATTACAAAATTGCTTACTAAACCGGTGAACACATTAATTGTTCCAGCTTCATTTGTTTTGTTTGTCGGCTTGGGATTAATCAACACGGGTGGTTGGGTATGGTAGGGTATAGCCGACTACATGTAGTAATGAAAAGACCGATTAGCACAATCAACAATGCAAACAGTCACTGTGTTTTTAACGTGTGGCTGCAATCAAGAATGTTTAGGTATATTTCGCTATCTTGGTACTTATATTTTACGAGAAATAAATTAACCGGACACCGTTTCTATAAACAGAAATCGGCTACTGCTTCCGGATAAGTTTGCTGTGACAAATGACGTTTGAAAGCAGATGTACTTTGTCATTTTGTAGACCACACAGACATCTGACTTGGTTAGTTTTATATAGGGGGGTCGGCTTATATACAAGGTCTATAATTTTAAAGCCGATTTGGAGGATGAAACTAGGGGGTCGGCTAATGCATGGAGTCGGCTAATACACAGCGATATACGGTATTTCTGAATGCCATCCCCTAATGTGAAATATAATAATGTTCCTTTTTTTTTTTTTTTTTTACCTCAGTTCCATCAGGTGGTGTAAATATATTAATGATTTACAATCTGTAACAAAACTGCAGGTTCAAGTGATATTATTTCAGCGTGATATATAAATAAGTGTTTTATGAACAAGGTTTTATCGACCGAATTAAACCAAGTTTTAAGCAAGTGACTATTACTGTTTTGACAAGGCAACATTACTTCAGCTACAAACACTGTGACAGGGAGGGTGATCAGGCTGATCAAAGGTTTTATTATCACTTCACCCTGTCACTTAATTGAGCCCTAAATAATAAATGCATTTTTTTAAAACAGTAAGCTCCATTTAACTAATAATTAAGTCTGCCATGCAATGTATTGATGGAAATAAAATTCAAGTATTATGTAATGAATAAATTTATCGGTATGTCAGTGCAATATAATATATTGTTTATTTTTTTATTGAGTGGAATTAATATATATGCTGTATAATTTATAGCTACTATCTTTAACGTTGAAAACATATTTGTTTACAAAAAAACTTATTAATTAATCAAGGAACAAAAAAGGGAAATCTTGCCTGAATATCCTTGTCAAGTCCATGTTCGACTTCATCATTGACCTTCAGATCATATTCAAGGTCACAATTAGCATGAATAGGGGTACAAAGTGATTGGACTGGAAGATTCAATTTCACATATTTCTGGAATGTAGATTAGTTATCTTTGTGAAACATATTTTTTTCCCCTTACATGGTTACATGATTTGCTAAACATTTGAATATTTGTTGAATAAAATTTTACATGAAACAAATACTTTACCTCCATTACAACCTTTAAAGTTAGTTTACTGGCATTTAAACATATATATTGACATACTATTTGGATGACCTATAAATTCCCATACAACAAGAGTATGCAATTATGTCTATTACAGTCAAATCTGTCCTAGCTCCTACCTGTATTGAGAGGCCATTTTTATTCTCCCAAATCATTTATTATCAAATAAACTTATACCTGCAACAAGCATTCTGCGAGTACTGCTACAGCAATACATGTCCCCATCCAGGACCAACAAAATGTTTTCGCATATAAATTCAAGGACCATAAGTTTATGAAATCTCCATGAAAGTTAAACTTGATCTGTAACAGAACATGATCAAGCTATATACAAAATTTCAGTTGAGTATCTTTAGGAAAACATTCAAGGGCCATAACTCTGTCAAAATGGGTAAATTGTCATGATCTGTAAAAACGTGAAAATGCTTTACACAAAATTTCAGCTCAATATCTTGAGGCATTGCAAATAAAAAGTTTGGAAAACAAATTTTAGTATCTCCTAAATTCAAGGGCCATAACTCTGTCACAAATGGGTAAATCGCCATAAAAGTCCAATTTGATCTGTAACAGTACAGATAAAGAAAATTATATGCAAAATTTCAGCTTAATTATATCTCAAGGCATTGTGAAAAAAATATCCAGAAAACAATATGTTGGACAGACGGAGGGACAGATGGATGAACGGACAGACAGACAAACAGGATGGAGATGATACCTATACATGTCTTTCCGTCTGATTGGATCGGTAGGGGACTATAATAAGCAGAAACTGTGAAAGAAGTTGAGACAAGTAGTTGATATGGTGTGTACAATTCAGAGTCAAGAGGAAGAAGAGAGTCCAAACAATAATAAGTTTATTTTGTTTAACAATACCACTAGCTCAAATTGATTTATTCTTTATCAGCTAGTGGATGTCAAACATTTGCTAATTTTACATATAAACATAGATAAGAAATCCACTAGTTTTCTATTAGTAACAATTTATGGGATCTTTTATATGCACCATCCCACAGACAGGATAGTACATACCACAGCCTTTGATATAGCAGTCGTTATGCACTGGCTGGAATAAGAAATAGCCCCAGTGGGTGGGTCCAAACAAATTCAATCAATGGACAAAGTTGGCAACTTTGTTTTATATATTAAAGATGAAAAAGAATCAACAAAATCAAGTAGTACATGTTGTCCAGGATATTACAATCTAATTCACTAAAAATTAACCTACCTTTGGGTTCCAGCTATTAGTGGTTTCTACAACTTCTAAATCCTCTAAATGATCACCTGCACCCTTACTTCTCATCTTTGGGCTGCAATGTAGATGCACTTATTTCTGTCACATTATATAGTTTTACGGAAAATTACACATTGGTACATTTGTGAATTCATGGAATAGAGCTAACAAAATAGCGAACAAGTATATTTCTGATATACATGTGTATATTTAACAGTCTACACTCTTGGATTATTTGGTACAATGAATGTATGACATACAGGGCTTGAAATGCAGTGTTAGTACATTCACCGGTGCATGCTGATTTTTGCGTGTGCATGTAACTTTTGAAACTGGGTGCACGCAGTGCATGCTAATATTTTTAAAGTACTGTGTATTGCGTATACTAGTATCCTGTTGTCTACCAGATTCAGACTCAAGTTGTTGAATTTTGCGTATGCATTTCGTAATCTGTTCGCCACATGAAAACATAACTTTTATCTTATGGGCGCATCCATTTTGTTTCCCATAATCCTACTTACAACAATGGCGCCCTTTCGGTCATTTCCGTGAAATATATTTGCAAAAATTGCCGGCAATATCTCGGTTATATCCGTATTAGGGAAGGTGATCAAGACCGACTTTGGGGTATCCACGCGCATAACACAGTTGTTGTCGTCACTGACAAATTGAACTCCGCCAGATCTGTGATCAATACAAAGTACCGTAACTACCTTGACCATTTTCGACCTCGGATATGGGCACTTGATCAGATGATTGCGAACGTGCAGGTGCGTTACTCACGTAGTTGACTCAGCCATTGATTATTTCATTCGCAACTTCTCGTCGAATTTCGTAGGCTGATTTATATTATACCAACAGATCTTATCGAGTTAAAAAAGTTGATAACTTGCTTAATACAAAACACAAATATTCATACGTTTTTGTAATTATTTTGGTGCATGCAGAATTTTAATGGTGCATGTAACTTTTTTTTCAGCATGCACCTGGTGCATGTAGATTTTTTTTTTCATTTCTAGCCCTGACAGTGTGTGTGCGTGTGTGTGTGTGTGTGTGTGTGTATGTCTGTATGTCTGTGTGTGTCTGTGTGCATGTATGCGTGTGTGTCTGTGTGTGTGTGTGTGTGTGTGTGAGAGAAAGAGAGAGTGTGAAATGTATTGATGGAAATAAAATTCAAGTATTATGTAATGAATAAATTTATCGGTATGTCAGTAAAATATAATATATTGTTTATTTTTTTTGAATGCTGAAAACATATTTGTTTAGAAAAAAAGCATTAATTAATCAAGGAACAAAAAAGGGAAATTTCACATATTTCTGGAATGTAGATTAGTTATCTTTGTGAAACATATTTTGTTTCCCTTACATGGTTACATCATTTGCTAAACTTTTGAATATTTGTAGAATAAAATTTTACATGAAACAAATACTTTACCTCTATTACAACCTTTAAAGTTAGTTTACTGGCATTTAAACACACAATGTATATTGACATTCAGTTTGGATGATCTATAAATTCCCATACAACAAGAGTAAAGAATCTAATTCACTAAACATTAACTTACCTTTGGGTTGCAGCTATTTGAACGTTTGTACCATCTTTGAACTGATCACCAGCACACTTACTGGTAGACATCTTCTCATCTTTGGTCTGCAATGTAGATGCACTTATTTCTGTTTTTATATGAATTTTAACTTTATTCATTACGAAGTTAAACACTAATTCATCAGTATTTCTTTGTACAGTGAGCACATGGTTATTATTAAAATAACACATTCTAGTTCTGATTTTGGCTCTTCAGTTAAATTTCAATGTGATAATTAGAGGGCTAGTTGAATTTGAGAAGGGTCAGTAAGATTTGTCTTCAACTGGCCCTGCTGGCGACCATGGTTTTCATGTTAATTTTCAACCCTGTTTATAGCTAAACTATCTTTAAGTTAAAAACATATTTGTTTATAAAAATAAAGTATTA
The DNA here is from genome assembly GCF_016097555.1 of Gigantopelta aegis. Taxonomy (NCBI): domain Eukaryota; kingdom Metazoa; phylum Mollusca; class Gastropoda; order Neomphalida; family Peltospiridae; genus Gigantopelta; species Gigantopelta aegis. The sequence goes on from NC_054711.1 coordinate 24,890,649, forward strand.
ATCAGGGAAGAAAAAATGGAAATTTCGCTTAATATTTATTTATTTACCTTTACCTCGTAAGAAATCCCTTCTTCTTCCAACAGTGGTAGATCTTGGTTTGTTTTGTCATCCTTGTTGATGTTCACATGACATACAATTTCAAGTACAAAATCCGAGCCATAAGTAGGGTTGGGAACTGTTACTACTGGAATATTCAGTTTCACATATTTCTGGAATGTACAGAATAGTTTTCTTTGTGAAACATATTTTTTAACTTACATGGTTACATAATTTGCTAAACTTTGGAATATTTGTTGAATAATATTTTACATGAAAAAAAAGAACTTTTCTGGTTTTACTATTTGGATGATCTATAAATTCCACTACAACAAGAGTAAGCAATTATGTCTTTATTACAGTCAAATCTGTCCTAGCTCCTACCTGTATTATGAGGCCATTTTTATTCTCCCAAATCATTTATTATCAAATAAAGTTACCTGTAACAAGCATTCTGCGAGTACTGATAAAGCAATACATGTCCCCATCCAGGACCAACAAAATTTTTATCGCCTAAATTCAAGGACGATAAGTTTATGAAATCTCCATGAAAGTTAAACTTGATCTGTAACAGAACATGATCAAGCTATATACAAAATTTCAGTTAAATATCTTTAGGCAATGCCACAAAAAAGTCTGGAAAACATTCAAGGGCCATAACTCTGTCAAAATGGGTAACTCATCATAATTTTTACTTAATTACAGGATTACACAAATTGCTAAACATTTTCTTTTTATCTCCATTACAACCTTAAAATTGGAACACCTATAAATTCACATGCCACAAGAGTATGCAATTATAGAGGATACTAAATAAGTGGCAATTTGATACCATTTATCTTACAAGTTATCTGAAAATATATCAAACAAGCGAAAGTGAGTTAGATATGTTTTTAAATGAGTTGTAAGATAAACGGTATCACACGGTCACCTGTATATTATTCTATTTATCGCCAACCTACAATTACCGTGGCATTCCTTGGAAGCTGATGAAAATGTAAACATTTACAACACGTACCATGACCTAATTTTACCAAACATATTGGAAGTTTACTTCCGCAAACTTAAAAAAATTCCATAGTATACGCTTACATATATGTAGCTATATGAATCATACAAGTAAGAAAAAACAACAAAACAAATGTTTTTGTCTCAGAAGGTGTGTTTCATCAAAATGTATTGATTGAACTATAACAATTATAATCAGGCCCATATTTACGAGGGGGGGGGGGGGGGGGTTGTCCAAACCCTCCCACAAAAGCTGAGGTCCACTTTTTCTTCTTCTTTTTTTAAATATTTCACAAATACTTGATGGTAGCAACTCTCCTATAAAACAATATTTGTCTTCGTCATTCAGCACCCCCTTTACGGAAGCTGCAGTGTATTTAGGGGGGGGGGGGGGGGGGGGGGGACAAAGGAGAGACAAAGTTTATTTTCACTACTGGGCTATGTCCCACCCCTTGGTTAGAGACACAAAGTTTGTCTTTACCACTGGGCTACGTCCCGCCCCTTGGTTAGAGAGACAAAGTTTGTCTTTACCACTGGGCTACTTCCCGCCCCTTGGTTACAGACACAAAGTTTGTCTTTACCACTGGGCTACTTCCCGCCCCTTGGTTAGAGACACAAAGTTTGTCTTTACCACTGGGCTACTTCCCGCCCCTTGGTTAGAGACACAAAGTTTGTCTTTACCACTGGGCTACTTCCCGCCCCTTGGTTAGAGAGACAAAGTTTGTCTTTACCACTGGGCTACTTCCCACCCCTTGGTTAGAGACACAAAGTTTGTCTTTACCACTGGGCTACTTCCCCCTTGGTTACAGACACAAAGTTTGTCTTTACCACTGGGCTACGTCCCACCCCTTGGTTAGAGACACAAAGTTTGTCTTTACCACTGGGCTACTTCCCACCCCTTGGTTAGAGACACAAAGTTTGTCTTTACCACTGGGCTACTTCCCACCCCTTGGTTAGAGACACAAAGTTTGTCTTTACCACTGGGCTACTTCCCACCCCTTGGTTAGAGACACAAAGTTTGTCTTTACCACTGGGCTACTTCCCACCCCTTGGTTAGAGACACAAAGTTTGTCTTTACCACTGGGCTACTTCCCACCCCTTGGTTAGAGACACAAAGTTTGTCTTTACCACTGGGCTACTTCCCACCCCTTGGTTAGAGACACAAAGTTTGTCTTTACCACTGGGCTACTTCCCACCCCTTGGTTAGAGACACAAAGTTTGTCTTTACCACTGGGCTACTTCCCACCCCTTGGTTAGAGACACAAAGTTTGTCTTTACCACTGGGCTACTCCCCCTTGGTTAGAGACACAAAGTTTGTCTTTACCACTGGGCTACTTCCCACCCCTTGGTTAGAGACACAAAGTTTGTCTTTACCACTGGGCTACTTCCCACCCCTTGGTTAGAGACACAAAGTTTGTCTTTACCACTGGGCTACTTCCCACCCCTTGGTTAGAGACACAAAGTTTGTCTTTACCACTGGGCTACTTCCCACCCCTTGGTTAGAGACACAAAGTTTGTCTTTACCACTGGGCTACTTCCCACCCCTTGGTTAGAGACACAAAGTTTGTCTTTACCACTGGGCTACTTCCCACCCCTTGGTTAGAGACACAAAGTTTGTCTTTACCACTGGGCTACTTCCCCCCCCAAAGTTTGTCTTTACCACTGGGCTACTTCCCACCCCTTGGTTAGAGACACAAAGTTTGTCTTTACCACTGGGCTACTTCCCACCCCTTGGTTAGAGACACAAAGTTTGTCTTTACCACTGGGCTACTTTGGTTAGAGACCAAAGTTTGTCCCTTGGTTAGAGACACAAAGTTTGTCTTTACCACTGGGCTACTTCCCACCCCTTGGTTAGAGACACAAAGTTTGTCTTTACCACTGGGCTACTTCCCACCCCTTGGTTAGAGACACAAAAAGTTTGTCTTTACCACTGGGCTACTTCCCACCCCTTGGTTAGAGACACAAAGTTTGTCTTTACCACTGGGCTACTTCCCACCCCTTGGTTAGAGACACAAAGTTTGTCTTTACCACTGGGCTACTTCCCACCCCTTGGTTAGAGACACAAAGTTTGTCTTTACCACTGGGCTACTTCCCACCCCTTGGTTAGAGACACAAAGTTTGTCTTTACCACTGGGCTACTTCCCACCCCTTGGTTAGAGACACAAAGTTTGTCTTTACCACTGGGCTACTTCCCACCCCTTGGTTAGAGACACAAAGTTTGTCTTTACCACTGGGCTACTTCCCACCCCTTGGTTAGAGACACAAAGTTTGTCTTTACCACTGGGCTACTTCCCACCCCTTGGTTAGAGACACAAAGTTTGTCTTTACCACTGGGCTACTTCCCACCCCTTGGTTAGAGACACAAAGTTTGTCTTTACCACTGGGCTACTTCCCACCCCTTGGTTAGAGACACAAAGTTTGTCTTTACCACTGGGCTACTTCCCACCCCTTGGTTAGAGACACAAAGTTTGTCTTTACCACTGGGCTACTTCCCACCCCTTGGTTAGAGACACAAAGTTTGTCTTTACCACTGGGCTACTTCCCACCCCTTGGTTAGAGACACAAAGTTTGTCTTTACCACTGGGCTACTTCCCACCCCTTGGTTAGAGACACAAAGTTTGTCTTTACCACTGGGCTACTTCCCACCCCTTGGTTAGAGACACAAAGTTTGTCTTTACCACTGGGCTACTTCCCACCCCTTGGTTAGAGACACAAAGTTTGTCTTTACCACTGGGCTACTTCCCACCCCTTGGTTAGAGACACAAAGTTTGTCTTTACCACTGGGCTACTTCCCACCCCTTGGTTAGAGACACAAAGTTTGTCTTTACCACTGGGCTACTTCCCACCCCTTGGTTAGAGACACAAAGTTTGTCTTTACCACTGGGCTACTTCCCACCCCTTGGTTAGAGACACAAAGTTTGTCTTTACCACTGGGCTACTTCCCACCCCTTGGTTAGAGACACAAAGTTTGTCTTTACCACTGGGCTACTTCCCACCCCTTGGTTAGAGACACAAAGTTTGTCTTTACCACTGGGCTACTTCCCACCCCTTGGTTAGAGACACAAAGTTTGTCTTTACCACTGGGCTACTTCCCACCCCTTGGTTAGAGACACAAAGTTTGTCTTTACCACTGGGCTACTTCCCGCCCCTTGGTTAGAGACACAAAGTTTGTCTTTACCACTGGGCTACTTCCCACCCCTTGGTTAGAGACACAAAGTTTGTCTTTACCACTGGGCTACTTCCCACCCCTTGGTTAGAGACACAAAGTTTGTCTTTACCACTGGGCTACTTCCCACCCCTTGGTTAGAGACACAAAGTTTGTCTTTACCACTGGGCTACTTCCCACCCCTTGGTTAGAGACACAAAGTTTGTCTTTACCACTGGGCTACTTCCCACCCCTTGGTTAGAGACACAAAGTTTGTCTTTACCACTGGGCTACTTCCCACCCCTTGGTTAGAGACACAAAGTTTGTCTTTACCACTGGGCTACTTCCCGCCCCTTGGTTAGAGACACAAAGTTTGTCTTTACCACTGGGCTACTTCCCGCCCCTTGGTTAGAGAGAGACAAAGTTTGTCTTTACCACTGGGCTACTTCCCACCCCTTGGTTAGAGACACAAAGTTTGTCTTTACCACTGGGCTACTTCCCACCCCTTGGTTAGAGACACAAAGTTTGTCTTTACCACTGGGCTACTTCCCACCCCCCACCCCTTGGTTAGAGACACAAAGTTTGTCTTTACCACTGGGCTACTTCCCACCCCTTGGTTAGAGACACAAAGTTTGTCTTTACCACTGGGCTACTTCCCACCCCTTGGTTAGAGACACAAAGTTTGTCTTTACCACTGGGCTACTTCCCACCCCTTGGTTAGAGACACAAAGTTTGTCTTTACCACTGGGCTACTTCCCACCCCTTGGTTAGAGACACAAAGTTTGTCTTTACCACTGGGCTACTTCCCACCCCTTGGTTAGAGACACAAAGTTTGTCTTTACCACTGGGCTACTTCCCACCCCTTGGTTAGAGACACAAAGTTTGTCTTTACCACTGGGCTACTTCCCACCCCTTGGTTAGAGACACAAAGTTTGTCTTTACCACTGGGCTACTTCCCACCCCTTGGTTAGAGACACAAAGTTTGTCTTTACCACTGGGCTACTTCCCACCCCTTGGTTAGAGACACAAAGTTTGTCTTTACCACTGGGCTACTTCCCACCCCTTGGTTAGAGACACAAAGTTTGTCTTTACCACTGGGCTACTTCCCACCCCTTGGTTAGAGACACAAAGTTTGTCTTTACCACTGGGCTACTTCCCACCCCTTGGTTAGAGACACAAAGTTTGTCTTTACCACTGGGCTACTTCCCACCCCTTGGTTAGAGACACAAAGTTTGTCTTTACCACTGGGCTACTTCCCACCCCTTGGTTAGAGACACAAAGTTTGTCTTTACCACTGGGCTACTTCCCACCCCTTGGTTAGAGACACAAAGTTTGTCTTTACCACTGGGCTACTTCCCACCCCTTGGTTAGAGACACAAAGTTTGTCTTTACCACTGGGCTACTTCCCACCCCTTGGTTAGAGACACAAAGTTTGTCTTTACCACTGGGCTACTTCCCACCCCTTGGTTAGAGACACAAAGTTTGTCTTTACCACTGGGCTACTTCCCACCCCTTGGTTAGAGACACAAAGTTTGTCTTTACCACTGGGCTACTTCCCACCCCTTGGTTAGAGACACAAAGTTTGTCTTTACCACTGGGCTACTTCCCACCCCTTGGTTAGAGACACAAAGTTTGTCTTTACCACTGGGCTACTTCCCACCCCTTGGTTAGAGACACAAAGTTTGTCTTTACCACTGGGCTACTTCCCACCCCTTGGTTAGAGACACAAAGTTTGTCTTTACCACTGGGCTACTTCCCACCCCTTGGTTAGAGACACAAAGTTTGTCTTTACCACTGGGCTACTTCCCACCCCTTGGTTAGAGACACAAAGTTTGTCTTTACCACTGGGCTACTTCCCACCCCTTGGTTAGAGACACAAAGTTTGTCTTTACCACTGGGCTACTTCCCACCCTTGGTTAGAGACACAAAGTTTGTCTTTACCACTGGGCTACTTCCCACCCCTTGGTTAGAGACACAAAGTTTGTCTTTACCACTGGGCTACTTCCCACCCCTTGGTTAGAGACACAAAGTTTGTCTTTACCACTGGGCTACTTCCCACCCCTTGGTTAGAGACACAAAGTTTGTCTTTACCACTGGGCTACTTCCCACCCCTTGGTTAGAGACACAAAGTTTGTCTTTACCACTGGGCTACTTCCCACCCCTTGTTAGAGAGACACAAAGTTTGTCTTTACCACTGGGCTACTTCCCACCCCTTGGTTAGAGACACAAAGTTTGTCTTTACCACTGGGCTACTTCCCGCCCCTTGGTTAGAGACACAAAGTTTGTCTTTACCACTGGGCTACTTCCCACCCCTTGGTTAGAGACACAAAGTTTGTCTTTACCACTGGGCTACTTCCCACCCCTTGGTTAGAGACACAAAGTTTGTCTTTACCACTGGGCTACTTCCCCACCCTTGGTTAGAGACACAAAGTTTGTCTTTACCACTGGGCTACTTCCCACCCCTTGGTTAGAGACACAAAGTTTGTCTTTACCACTGGGCTACTTCCCACCCCTTGGTTAGAGACACAAAGTTTGTCTTTACCACTGGGCTACTTCCCACCCCTTGGTTAGAGACACAAAGTTTGTCTTTACCACTGGGCTACTTCCCACCCCTTGGTTAGAGACACAAAGTTTGTCTTTACCACTGGGCTACTTCCCACCCCTTGGTTAGAGACACAAAGTTTGTCTTTACCACTGGGCTACTTCCCACCCCTTGGTTAGAGACACAAAGTTTGTCTTTACCACTGGGCTACTTCCCACCCCTTGGTTAGAGACACAAAGTTTGTCTTTACCACTGGGCTACTTCCCACCCCTTGGTTAGAGACACAAAGTTTGTCTTTACCACTGGGCTACTTCCCACCCCTTGGTTAGAGACACAAAGTTTGTCTTTACCACTGGGCTACTTCCCACCCCTTGGTTAGAGACACAAAGTTTGTCTTTACCACCCCTTGGTTAGAGACACAAAGTTTGTCTTTACCACTGGGCTACTTCCCACCCCTTGGTTAGAGACACAAAGTTTGTCTTTACCACTGGGCTACTTCCCACCCCTTGGTTAGAGACACAAAGTTTGTCTTTACCACTGGGCTACTTCCCACCCCTTGAGTTAGAGACACAAAGTTTGTCTTTTTGTCCCACTGGGCTACTTCCCACCCCTTGGTTAGAGACACAAAGTTTGTCTTTACCACTGGGCTACTTCCCACCCCTGGTTTAGAGACACAAAGTTTGTCTTTACCACTGGGCTACTTCCCACCCCTTGGTTAGAGACACAAAGTTTGTCTTTACCACTGGGCTACTTCCCTTTACCCCCTTGGTTAGAGACACAAAGTTTGTCTTTACCACTGGGCTACTTCCCACCCCTTGGTTAGAGACACAAAGTTTGTCTTTACCACTGGGCTACTTCCCACCCCTTGGTTAGAGACACAAAGTTTGTCTTTACCACTGGGCTACTTCCCACCCCTTGGTTAGAGACACAAAGTTTGTCTTTACCACTGGGCTACTTCCCCACCCCTTGGTTAGAGACACAAAGTTTGTCTTTACCACTGGGCTACTTCCCCCCTTGGTTAGAGACCTTGGTTAGAGACACAAAGTTTGTCTTTACCACTGGGCTACTTCCCACCCCTTGGTTAGAGACACAAAGTTTGTCTTTACCACTGGGCTACTTCCCACCCCTTGGTTAGAGAGACAAAGTTTGTCTTTACCACTGGGCTACTTCCCACCCCTTGGTTAGAGACACAAAGTTTGTCTTTACCACTGGGCTACTTCCCACCCCCCTTGGTTAGAGACACAAAGTTTGTCTTTACCACTGGGCTACTTCCCACCCCTTGGTTAGAGACACAAAGTTTGTCTTTACCACTGGGCTACTTCCCACCCCTTGGTTAGAGACACAAAGTTTGTCTTTACCACTGGGCTACTTCCCACCCCTTGGTGAGAGAGACAAAGTTTGTCTTTACCACTGGGCTACTTCCCACTCCTTGGTTAGAGACACAAAGTTTGTCTTTACCACTGGGCTACTTCCCACCCCTTGGTTAGAGACACAAAGTTTGTCTTTACCACTGGGCTACTTCCCCCCCCTTGGTTAGAGAGACAAAGTTTGTCTTTACCACTGTATGCAAATCTTGAGAGCCCGCCACTAACCCATCGAGCCCTGCCGTATGCCTCCAGTAGAACAGAAGATACACTAGTTAAATGTTTTGCATCAAATTATGGAAAAGATCATTATTCAAGACTGTAATTTCCCAGGATTGACACAAAGTTTGTCTGTACCACTGGGTACACTGGCTGGAATGGGAAATATTTTTAACAAGTGCATGTAAAAATCTATATCATATCAATTACCATGTACCGGCCACTGTTAGTTCAGACCAGCTTTATTTGTGGCAGAGAAAGAGGAAGCAAGATGTGTGGCGAGATGTACAGAAACTGCACGTGTGAAGAAAGCTGAGATAAGTGATGGTGTTTCCATGTAGAGTCAGAGGAAACTGACAGAAGAGAGTCCGAACAAAATTAATCATTGGACATGTTGGAAAGATTGGGGTTTTTTTATATTAAAAATAAAAAAGAATGAAGAAAATCAATCAGTGGTCTAGAATATTAAAATTTAATTCACTAAATATTTATTTACCTGTGGTTTCGAGCTATTTGCCATCTTTGTCGTCTTTCGTGAATCGGGCACTCCAACGTTGAAATTAACTTCTTCGCAACTTTGGGCTGCAATGTAAAAGCACTTATTTCTTGACACTAGTTTCAGGGAAAGTGTGTGTGTCTGTATATGTGTGTGTCTGTATATGTTATATATATATCCTTGCATTGTGGCTTTTAGCACGGATAAGCAATGATCTCTCGTATAACTATGTTTTTCTTGTTATTATTGACAGAGACATAACCTAGTATATATATATATATATATATATATATATAGATATAGATATAGATATAGATACACACTACACATACACATACACATACACATACACATACACATACACATACACATACACACACACACACATATATATATATATATATATACAGTAGAATCTCATTGGCTCGAACGCCCAACGGTCGAACCTACCGGTATTCTCGAACCGAGCACAGTGTCCCGATTTTTTGTTCTATTAAACCCTTTTATTTTGGTGCTGATTGGTCGAATACCCCTTGGGTCGAACAGAAGCTTTCTCTCGAACCAGTTTATTGGTCCGAACTGTAAAATTAAACATATTTAGCTCGAACGACTAAGTCTGTCCGATGAAATACAAAAAATTATTTATGTAAAAAAATTTCATCGACCCTTTCACGTCAGTCACAGAGTAAGTTATTATAAATTCGGAAGTGGAACGAATAAAGCCTAGATCATATGAGATAAGTGATGGTGTTTCCATGTAGAGGAGTCAGAGGAAACTTATCATGTTGTTTAGTTAGCACCTATCGGTAATTATCTTTCTAGTACAGACAATTGTACTACGATAATCGTTAGCTGAATGAACCTTGCATGTAACACCAATCAATTAGTGAGCCTAGGCAGGCCTCGCCGGTTTACTTTAATCATTTTACGCATGAGCGTCAGCATATTTTGCTTTTAACTTGAAATACACGAGATATCAGTGTAATGTAGTGATTGCAACAATAACAGGTAGGCTTAGGGCCTCCGCCTCTGCTTAGTGCACATTCATTTTTTCTCAATGTTGTCAATATGTCGCAAAAGATTCTACAACAGCATAATAAAGAACGATTTTTTAAATTGATAAATATTTATAAATAAAAACTGCCAGTGTGTTTGTTATTTGTTTATTTAACGGTGATAAATAATAGTTACAAATATGTATCTCATCCGACATTTGACGGCGACTTTGTTACTCATGAGTCAATCGGACCATCTCGCCCAAGCCAGTTTTACGGAAATATGCATGGTTCGAACTACCCGATGGGTCGAACAGACTTTGATGCACCGACAGTGTTCGAGCCAATGAGATTCTACTGTATATATATATATATATATATATATATATATATATATATATATATATATATATCATTAAAATATAAACATTAAATTTAATATATAGTTTTAAATTTAGTTGTGTAAACTGTAATATTCTAACCTTTTTGATGTGGTATATATCTTAAAGCGGAACATCCCGATAACTTCTGAATGACCAATATACTATTAGAAGAATAATAACTGCAAACAACTGGAAACGTTGTGTGGTGGTCCATAAATTCCAAATTAAAATACATTTTAACCCTATTGTCACATGTAAACCATATAGTCCACAGGGGCGTAGGCTATCATTGTCATATTATATAGAAAGACAGTGTCCACGGTCCCTAGTCATATTATGATCGATACTCTGAAAACCGACACATAATTTGCTACCATACATCTGATTTGGACTAAAACTAGAGACCGCATAGGAAGACTGGTAGTGCACACACTGACCCCAGTCCATTGCAGTGTTTCTTTGGTTGAAAACCACATGTTCGTTGGCAATATATCTGTAGTACTACAAGAATATCAGTATAGTTGTAACTGGTACAAAATACATTGATATAACTGTATGCAAAACACAGAACTCATTTTAATGGCTATATTTAAAAAAAAATATTCAGTTGCAAAGTCAGAAATTAAGGAGCCTGTCTCTTGTTATTGAAAAATAGTGGTGCTGTCATCGTGACAAGTGTCTAGTTTTGTGATACAACTGTTGATAATCCACTGCTCATTGACTACAACACAAACTTTAGATGTTTAGAATTATTAGATAACTTTGATGGCATGTTACACATCTCCCTTTCTTCAATTTTCAATTGCCCATCAGGCAAGTAACTCTCAAATTCCATTTGTCCAGAAAAAAATTAAGTTGTCACAAAATGTAAGCAGTTTAAATAAAAATTAAACTGTATGTTTCCAACAATTTCACATCATACAAAGCACTTGTAAGCCCTGTATTGCTAAATAAGTTTATTCCCTTTAATTTGTGAACGTAAAAAAAAAAAAAAAAATGCTATCGGCATGAAGCAAATTTGGAAATCCGAAATGAGTTTATGATTTTTAAAAAACTTTTAACACTTTACTTTAGAATGATCATCGAAAATATGCTACTTTGGGTTAATGATTTCACAGTGAATAACAGTATTATTATTATTTATTTTGTTTGATAGACTGTTTTGGGGTTTTTGGGGGGAGGGGGTGTTCTGGGTTGTTTTGGGGTTTTTTAGAGGGAGGGTTCATGACGGATGAGTTTAAATATTAAAAAAGTATACCCCTCTATTTTTTTTAGGATGAATTTTACTTGTAGATAAAAGACATTGCATTTCTGGACATTTAATTTTCACAATTTTCAGGAGGAGTATAACCTCGGTTTTCCTTAGAAATTCCGGCGTTTGGCGCTTTCGACGTAAGTCCGACATACAGACTCAGTCGAAGACTGCTTTGATCACGTTACTAATTTTCCTGCACGCGCGCCTACTCACTGTTCTTTATTTAGTCAATTAAATGTTAATTGCATGTATATTTAATGCATCAATTTAATTGGTAAACAAATGCGAAAACATGCAGATGGACAACCTAATTGCGTAATACGAAACGCTACTACATTAGTGAAAAACCGACCGTGCGGTGAGAATTCCCTGACCTGAGCGAAAACTAACTTTACAAAGAGTCTACTTATCCATTTTAGTAACGTGCTGGATCGTAACGTTCTAAACAGCTTTTTCCTCGATTTCTTCAACGTTTTCAGCAATTTACTTCACGTACACCGATATAAAATACCATGATTTACGAATAAATGCCTAATTTCTTAAATGCCTTCAAAATGGAGGGGCGCTTATTCAAAGACGTGGGCCTACTTCCGGTCAAATACGCTAATCGATATAATATTCATTTCATGACGGACGCATGCTTGCTGCAGACTACGGAATTACAAAAATTGCAAGTGTACAAAAGAGATAAATAGACATTTTGTGTTTGGAAATTTTGGTTGCCCGGTGGATGACTGAATTGTAAATTTTGCTCGTCCGAGCAACTTTTTACTCGTCTGGGGCGAGCGGACAAGTACTTTTGACCAGCCCTGGATATACTGGAACTGAATTCATGTGCCATATATAGCTACTTGAGGCAAGTGCATGGTCCTTTTTCAGCATTGAAAAAACATTTAGGACTATTTTCATGACAATTTAGTGGAAATATTTGCCAAATAAGGCTTAAATTTAAAAACATTTCACTGTGCCAATGTTTTTGGTCTTCTGTCAATTGTTGATAAACGGAGTTATTTCCCCTTAATGGAAAATTTCCATTTTAGGGGGTTAGGGCCAATTAAATAATAAATTTGTTTGTTTTTATTGAAAATAGTTCTTTAAAATGTATTCCATGTGTACAGCAAAAAAATCGTTATCATTCTTGTCATATTTAGAAAGTGTCCGCGGTCCCTACTAAAACAATACTTGCTTTCCCTTCGGTTTCTCAGTTCGCGGTTATTTTTATGTTTGGAAAGATGTGTCAGTCCGTTTGTATATTAAATGGTTTCACAGTTACCTGCTGTTTTGTTCTTAATTCTGTTTTCTTCTAGGTATAAAGGGAATCTTCCGGAATTTTATTTTTATTTTTTTCAATTATTATTAAAATCGAATACAACTTGGCACAAATACAATGAACGAAATTACAATGGTATCTCATAGCAACATACGACGGTTCAACAACGTCATTATCACGTGGTTTTTATAAGTTTCCGAACACACCCGAACACAGTATTATACACATATAACGCTACTACACAATGTCAAAACATCTATTTATTAGTGCAAATGTTTGATGTAACATTTCACGAATGGTGCAGATGTTCATCTTCATAATAATGACGTTATACTGTCGGTGCATTTGTTAACAAACATTTCCTAATGACGTCACTTTATATCCCTGGAATAATAATGACGTCGTTATGTACAGGTTGGTGTACATGTGGGTGGTGGTGGTAACATTGGTATATGTGTTGGTGATGAGAAATATCAGCTTTAAATATCTTGTGTATTGTGTCTTTCTGCTATCGGTGCCAGGCCAATGATAATTGTGAGAATGATAGTTTTGTTCAAACATCGCTAGTGCAAGTCTTAGATTTGCATAACCAATCTTTTGTCCAATTTGTTAAATTTAAGACATCATTTCCATCATCATGGTGAGTTACGTATGAATTTGTTTTTCATAATCCTAAATGGTTTATGAAAATGTTCAATTATTAGAGGCCTAAATGAATATGGATAACTCTCTTGATACATGTACAACAAATGGGTCTTCTAGGTGTCATACCGGCCTCGGTGGCGTCGTGGCAGGCCATCGGTCTACAGGCTGGTAGGTACTGGGTTCGGATCCCAGTCGAGGCATGGGATTTTTAATTCAGATACCGACTCCAAACCCTGAGTGAGTGCTCCGCAAGGCTCATTGGGTAGGTGTAAACCACTTGCACCGACCAGTGATCCATAACTGGTTCAACAAAGGCCATGGTTTGTGCTATCCTGCCTGTGGGAAGTGCAAATAAAAGATCCCTTGCTGCCTGTCGTAAAAGAGTAGCCTATGTGGCGACAGCGGGTTTCCTCTCAAAATATGTGTGGTCCTTAACCATATGTCTGACGCCATATAACCGTAACTAAAATGTGTTGAGTGCGTCGTTAAATAAAACACTTCTTTCTTTCTTTCTAGGTGTCATGTTTTGTAACATGAATTACAGAAGTCAGTAGAGAAAGTGTCTTGTCTCTTTGTCACAAAAATAAAAAATAATATCCTATTCCCTTTTGTATTTCCAGCGAGAAGACAGTGTTACCCAAACAACAAAATTCCTGTCTTTAGACAAGTGCTTACCAAAGAGAAAGTTTTGTTCAGGTACTATACACATTGCCTCTCTATTGACCGATTGTTGGCCCTACACTAATAACATGTAGCTGACTTCATCGTCAAATACTTCTTAAATTTAGTGCTGTTACAGGGGCGTAGGCTGGGGGGGGGGGGGGGGGGGGGGGGGGGGACTTTGGAATAATTGTTATATATGCGTTTAAAGAGTGTTCCATGATGCATCGTTTGGTGCAAAAATCATGGCTATAGGTTAACAGAAACTGGGAGAAATTTTGACCAAGTGTGGTAGGGGTTAAAAAGAAACCCACCCACTTAATAACGGGTATGGCCACCTCTTGAATTGACCACTGCAGTGCATCGCAGGCGCATAGAGTTGACTAAAGTGTTGATTTCTGCCTGTGGAATATTGTTCCATTCCTGAATGAGCGCTTGATGAAGTTCGTTGACGTTAGCGGGTGGGTTGGGACGACGCCTCAATCGTCTGTCCAGACTATCCCAGACATGCTCGATGGGGTTGAGATCAGGACTTTTAGCGGGCCAGTCATCAATGAAATCAGTGTTATTTGTCCTAAGAAAATTTACAGTGTCTCTAGCTGTATGAGAGGTGGCATTATCATGCTGAAAAATCGAGATGTTGGCGTTGTTATGGAACAGAGGAATGACGTGATGAGCGAGAATGTCATCGCGGTAACGTTGAGCATTTAAATTGCCATCAATGACGACTAGTGGTGAACGATAACCATGGGCAATGGCTGCCCAGACCATAAGACAACCCCCACCCCTGAAACGATCTCGTTCAACAACACAACAGTCAGCATAGCGTTCATTTCTCCTACGGTAGACTCGCACCCTGCCATCACCACGTTGTAAAGAAAATCTGGATTCATCCGAAAAAAGAACGGTATTCCAGCGTCGCCGTATCCAACGAGTGTGTACACGTGCCCAATTAAGACGATTTAGACGATGACGTTGCGTTAAAACGCATCCGACGTAAGGACGTCGTACATGTAAACCGTTCTCCTGCAGACCTTTACGAACAGTTTGACCATTGATTCGGTTATTATGAATCCCAGGTGTGTTAGCAGCAGTAGCAGTGGCAGTTTGGAATCGATTGCGCAAATGCATGTTCATGATATAGCGGTCTTGACCACGCGTTGTAACACGCGGACGTCCACGACGTGGCAAGTCGTTGGTGCTTCCTGTCATTCGAAGATTTCGTATCGCTCGAAGTTACTCCCGACATGCCTTGCAACGTCTTCTATCGACATGCCAGCATCAAGCATGCCAATCGCCCGTTCGCGTAAATTATTGGGTATTCTTGGCATACTGAAAATGCTACAATGTAAAAAAAACTCAATTTTTTTTACAAATTTTGAAGCGTTTTCGTTCAATTGCCAACAATGTCGGTAAGACAAGTAAAACAAATTGACCGAATACTACACGGGACATGTCGAACCATGCATGCACGTGCAAATTGAATATTACGTTGTCAACGATTAACAGTGCAAAACTAATCGATAAAATTCATGAATCCTGATAATACAGCTCAAGGCCAATACTACCTATATAATTTCATTACACAATGAAATCTTTAACACAACAAATACTATATGTACAAATCGGAAGTTTCTTTTTTTGTTCAGTATATATCAAAAATCAAATTATCAATATTCATGCATGTACATGCGGTCATTACCCATAGATATTTACCTCCTGCAGACAGACAAGCCAAACTACTGTTTTTAAGACGGCAAAAAATGAGTGATCGTAGTAAACTGTAAACATAGATAGAAATTGAGGACTCTTTAACAGTTACTGGATAATTACTGCAGCCGGGTTTAAGCTGGACAAAAATAATCGGTAGCAATTTGGCAATTTTTTTACTATTAGAGCCGTTTTTGATAACTGAAATCATACTTTACTGAAATTTTATTGTTTATATTATCCATTTCTGTACATTCGAAGTGCTATTGGTCATTCTGGTGTTTTTAATACCACAAAATGCATTTCTCATATTTTTAAAAATGTAGGTGCGTCTGAGAAGTAACAGTTATGAAGTCGAGTTTTAGTCTATTTTCCGAGGGTATTTCACCATTTCAAAGTCACAGACTCATGTTTCACTCGATTGTAACTTTATCCAAATGTGTTACTTGTTTGTAGATTAACTAAACTTAGAGTGAATTTTCATTGAAACTAGGGTCTGTCCCTTTAAAACCTGGTTTTTGAGGAGATGTAAGAAATAGAATAATACATTTGTGTCCGTTAAATACCATTTATCTTACAACTCGTTGTTTAAAAACGTATCAAACTCGCTTTCCCTTTTAGATACATTTTGAAACAACACGTAAGATAAATGGTATCTAACGGCCACTCATATATTATTCTCGATTTACGTACTAAAAATATTTACAATTGTTATGAATGGATTATGTCTACTATTCATTACAGTACAGGCACAAAAATGTAGCATACCTTATACAGATCGAATATAATATTTGAAAGCAAATTCTAACAACAGGGGGCTTAAAAATCATATAAATCATTTGATTATGTTAATCTGGCACTGTGAGGTCCTGTGACACGCACCGAATGTTAATACATCTTTCTCCATTCTTAGTCAATTTATACGAGTCAAGTGGACCAGATATTGGTATTTTAAGGAATAAACAAAAACGACGAAGTCAAATGAATGGTTTTAAGAGTTTGTAAAGTTTTGTATTTAGATGCGTACTTGTCTGAACTTTATTGTTAATGAAAATGTTTTCGAACTGTGAAGAAAAACCTCACAAATGAATGACAAGCAGACAACAAACCAGATGTTGAATGCGTGAACCGCGCACGAGAAAACAAACTGAACGGAGTTAGAAGTATAACGCAGTTATGGACGTTGATGATAATGATATATTTAAAAGGCCATTCTCGATTTGGTAGCCAGTGTAACATGGTTTCAACTATTGGAGCCAATTTAATGAATACGATTATATTTTTATTTTAATATTGCATTTCTTTGTTTAGAATAATAATGTATATTTATTGTTTGTAATATGTAACTTTGATCTTTTAAACATCTTTGTTAGACAAACCTGTGACAAAGGTTATACTGTGTCTTCAGTGATCTCTCCAGGTGATGTGTGTTCAGTGATCTCTCCAGGTTCTGTTTGAGTCCAGTGATCTTTCCAGGTTCAGTTGTGTGTCCAGTGATCTCTCCAAGTTATAACCGGCCTCGGTGGCGTCGTGGTTAGGCCATCGGTCTACAGGCTGGTAGGTACTGGGTTCGGATCCCAGTCGAGGCATGGGATTTTTAATCCCGATACCGATTCCAAACCCCGAGTGAGTGCTCCGCAAGACGCAATGGGTAAGTGTAAACCATTTCCACTGACCAGTGATCCATAACTGGTTCTACAAAGGCCATGGTTTGTGCTATCCTGCTTGTGGGAAGCGCAAATAAAAGATCCCTTGCTGCTAATCGGAAAGAGTAGCCCATGTAGTGGCGACAGCAGGTTTCCTCTCAAAATCAGTGGTCCTTAACCATATGTCTGACGCCATATTACCGTAAATAAAATGTGTTGAGTGCGTCGTTAAATAAAACATTTCTTTCTTTCTCCAAGTTATAATGTGTTCAGTGATCTGTCCAGGTTCTGTTGTGTGTTCAGTGACCTCCAGGTTCTGCTGTGTGTTCAGTGATCTCTGCAGGTTATATTGTGTGTTCAGTGATCTCTCCAGGTTATTATGTGTGTTCAGTGATCTGTCCAGGTTCTGTTGTGTGTTCAGTGACCTCTCCAGGTTCTGCTGTGTGTTCAGTGATCTCTGCAGGTTATATTGTGTTCAGTGATCTCTCCAGGTTATTATATGTTCAGTGATCTCTCCAGGTTCTGTTGTGTGTTCAGTGATCTCTGCAAGTTATAATGTGTGTTCAGTGATCTCTGCAGGTTATATTGTGTTCAGTGATCTCTCCAGGTTATTATGTGTGTTCAGTGATCTCTCCAGGTTATAATGTGTGTTCAGTGATCTCTCCAGGTTCTAGTGTGTGTTCAGTGATCTCTCCAGGTTCTGTTGTGTGTTCAGTGATCTCTCCAGGTTATGTGTGTTCAGTGATCTCTCCAGGTTCTGTGTGTCCAGTGATCTTTCCAGATTATATTGTGTGTTCAGTGATCTTTCCAAGTTCTATTGTGTGTCCAATGATCTCTGCAGGTTCTATTGTGTGTCCAGTGATCTCTGCAGGTTCTATTGTGTGTCCAGTGATCGTTCCAGGTTATATTGTGTGTTCAGTGATCTCTCCAGATTATGTTATGTGCAGTGTTCTCTCCGTGTTTTATTGAGTGTTAAGTGATCAATCCTCCTGTTTGTTTTGTGTGCTATGTCACGTTCAGGTTCTGTTGTGTGCCACATCATGTTCAGGTTTGTTGTGAGTTCTCTATTATGTTCAGGTTCTATTGTGAGTGCCATGTCATGTTCTGGTTCTGTCGCAAGTGACTGGATAAAGGCTGTGATATGTGCTCTCCTGTCTGTGGGGAAGTGCATATAAAAGATATCTTGCTGCATTGGGAAAAATGTAGCCATCGTACACAACAGATGAATAGGCTGGTAGGTACAGGGTTCTTCGCCATTCATCTATGATTGTGTACAATGCAAGTGGCCACTATTTTTAAAAGGCGACACAGATTTCGCTTTACAGTGATTGACACGGCAAAGTCAAGTTGGTCAAAGCAAAGTTTGGGATCACTTTCCCCACTCGCACGAGCCCTGTAGTCACTAATTTGTAAAAAAACACTGTAGAATATCAATGTGTCAAGATTCAGAACTATCAAATTAAAACTGTATAAGACATATGTTAATATTTGTAAAATAACATTTTGTTATAATATACTCTGTCAAAAAACAAACGCATAAGTGATAGGGAAAGAAGAAAAGTGTTTGATTTTACAAAATATAGTTTTTTTGTACAATGTTGCTGAAAGACCATGTTAATGTTCCTGGAATGTGGCAGCATGCCCAAATGCACCTTAAAACAAATTTAACGCACGTGCGATAATTGCAGAAAATCGGCGTGAAATGGTCAGATTTGGGCGAATGCACGTGAAACTCGGGGAAAAGATTGGGGTAGTGATGGATATTTAAAGCTGCAATGCTCGCAATGATGCCTCATTTCCATTTCGACGTAGACAAGTTACAAGATGCCAAGACTAAGCCTGCCGAATCGAAACACTGCAATAGGCCGCCTCCAGTTAGGTGAATCGTAGTCAGCAGTCTCACGCCACATGAACGTCCATCAAAGCACCATTTCATGTCTCTTGGACAGCTACCAGCAGTTTCAATCAGCTGAAGACCGGCCCAGAAGTGGAAGACCTCGCATAGCAACTGCTAAATCCGGGTTATGCACTTGCGTCACCAAACTGCCACAGCAATGAACACTGCTGGACGTATACCTGGTTTGAGGAGGGTATCTGCACAAACCATTCGGAACCGACTTCGTGAAGCTGGTTTACGGGCTAGGAGACCGTATGTTGGCCCCGTCCTGCAATGTCAACATCGACATTTACGTGTTCACTGGTGCACGAATGTACAGTGGTGGAACTTGGGAAACTGACGGCCAGTATGGTTTAGCAACGAGTCACGTTTCCTTCTACAGCGACGTAATGGACGACAACGTGTTTACAGACTCCGCAATGAACTTTTTACCAACAACTGCATCGCCCAAGTTGACAGATTCGGTGGGGGGAGTGTCATGATGTGGGGAGCCATCTCATACACCGTCAGAAGTGAAATTGTGTCAAGGCAACCTGACAGCTGTACGCTACCGGAATGAAATTCTTTACCGTCACATGCTTCCCATTTTGGATTAACAGAGAGCTCTTTCAGCAGGACAATGCCAGGCCGCATACGGCACATGTAACAATGGATATTCTACAGAATGAGAACATTAACGTGCTGCCATGGTCATCAAGATCGCCAGATCTCAACCCCATTGAACATATATGGGATGACCCAGAGCCTCAGATGCTTCTGCAACTGTCACATGCCCGGATTCAGAGACTCATTCAGTCTATGCCAAGGAGATGTCGTGCAGTGATTTCTGCTGCTGGTGGCTACACAAGGTACCGATTTCAGCGCCCTCATGCGATGCTGTTTGGTGACGAAAACACCTCCACTGCCGTCAGTCCATAGCAAGAACATTGTCACATACTCATGTCAAATTTTACTGTGATACGATCATAAATAACAAACATTATGCCACTTTGTATTAAAGAGAATGAATGAATGAATGAATGTTTAACGACACCCCAGCACGGAAAATACATCGGCTATTGGGTGTCAAACTATGGTAATGCAAATAAATAAAGTGATGATCACCATCAATATAAATGAATGAATGAATGAATGTTTAACGACACCCCAGCACGAAAAATACATCGGCTATTGACAGAATTTTACGGACACCGAATTTTACTCTAAACTTCAATTTGTGCTGTATTGGCCATTCTCAAAGAGAATGTTACACCCCTGCACCACGGTGAGGTTACAGCATGCGCAGGGGATTGTATTAAAGAGATAATTTCTTGAATATTTCGCCTTTATTTATTTATTTGTTTTTAGAAATATTCATTAGTTGGTGAAAGCTGCCTGGATAATAGCTGTTCTACACTTAAGAAGTACCAAATCAAAAAAGAAAAAACTAACACACCACAAGATAATAGTAATTATAAGATGAAAGTACATGTAATATGGATTAAAAATAACACAAATAATTTCACAGTATTTCTTTATTAAATATAAATCTTATTGATTAAATAGTATGTATTTATTAAATATATTATATATATATATATTCAGACATTACTCCACACTTTACAAACACAACTTTCATCCTTTTTACATAGTAAAAATATAAACAAAGACTATGAAAATGAGTATAAGAAAGATATCTAATTAGCAAGATGGTGGATGCATAGGTGTACATACAAACGGACAGACAGACAAACACACCACCTACCCACATACATACTGTTTAGTGTCCAAGGATTATTATTTTTAATTTCTCATTCCAGTTAAAGCACTATGGCTGGTATATGAAAGGCAGTGGTATGTGCTATCCTGTCTGTGGGATGGTGCATATAAAAGATCCCTTACTACCAAAAGTGATCGATCCTAGACCGACTGTGCATTAAGCGATTAATGCTTAACCACTTTGCAATGTACCATTATTTGATTAGTGTAGTTTACTGGTAAAGGAAAATCACAAATCGTCCAGAATGTCTAATAAATTGAATTTCTTCCCTGCCTCCATTTTTGTCATAAAACAGAATCGACATTCCTCTCCTTAGTCTGTCCATGTTCCTCGCTGTAATAATCTGGAGTGATTGGCCACGCTCACTATGGGTAGTAGAACTTCAAAAACCTGCAACAACAAGCACACAGTCTAATCTTGAGACACGCATTTAGAAAAACAAATAAAACCAGCCCTCGACATTCAGACCATCTGGTGACAGCAATATATAGTACAGGTAACAACAAAATAAATGCCCATTAATGATAAAAAAAATGTCGTCTCGGATCAATTTTGCTAATTTTTTCCCCATGGCATTGCTGAATGCTGTGTTGAATTTTGAGGGCTGTAAAACTATTATACCAAAGAATACACATTATATTATGTAAGAAAGAAGAAATGCTTTAAATATTTTAAATATTTACCATTTTGAATTTAGTTACATGGCATCGGACATATGGTTATAAGGCCCACAAAAGGAGAAAGGAAACCTGCTGCCAACACATCATAGACTACTCTTTTCAATTAGCAGCAATGGATCTTTTATATGTACCATCCCACAGACAGGATAGTACATACATGGCATCAGACCACACAGATATTGAGAGAGGAAACCCGCTACTCAAGTGGAGCTCTGGCTGGAAACAAAATGTTTTATTTAATGATGCAATCAACACATTTTATTTACTGTTATATGGCGTCAGACATGGTTAAGGACCACACAGATATTGAGAGAGGAAACCCGCTGTTGCCGCTTCATGGGCTACTCTTTTCGATTAGCAGCAATCTCAATGACAGGGTAATACATACCACAGCCTTTGATATACCAGTTGTGGTGCACTGGCTGGAACAAGAAATAGCCCAATGGGCCCACCGACGGAGATCGATCCCACACCGAACACGCATCGAGCAAGCGCTGGACTACGTCCCGCCCACTAACAAAATAAATGCCCATTAATGATAAAAAAATGTCGTCTCGGATCAATTTTGCTAATTTTTTCCCATGGCATTGCTGAATGCTGTGTTGAATTTTGAGGGCTGTAAAACTATTATACTAAAGAATACACATTATATTATGTAAGAAAGAAGAAATGCTTTAAATATTTTAAATATTTAACATTATGAATTTAGTTACATGACATTGGACATTTTCTTTCGTGGGGAGGTTGAATTCTATAGCGCCAAACCCAAAAATTTCTTTCTGGCAGAAACACTGTAAAGAGAAAGGAAAATCGCTGCCACGACATAGACTACTCTTTTAAATTAGCAACAATGGATCTTTTATATGTACCATTCCACAGACAGGACAGGACAGTACATACCATAGCTTTTTCTATACAAGTGGAGCACTGACTGGAATGAGACATTGCCCAATGGGCATTAGAATGAGGACTGATCCTAGATCCATCGTCATCAGGTGAATACTTTACCACCGGGTTACAGTCGCACCCCTATATTCTAATATTTTATATTCTATATTCTAAAGTAAATGAGTGTATTGTCAGTGAATGATTACACTGATCAGAAGAAAATTACACTGACAGATTTCAGTTATAATGATGTTGAACAATGACATACTAATAAGGTAATGATAATAATTATACTATACTGATGAGGAAACAATTATACTGCAGATAATTATACTGATCAGAATACAAATATTCAGATAAGGAGTCTGTTATACTGACAAGGCTAGAATTGGTGTGCTCACAAGTTCATCAATATACAATGTCTAAACCAGATACTGACATATGGACAAATATACTAACAGGACAGGAAAGGGCTGGGGTGGGTGAAGGAGGGAGCACCAGCAGTCCAGTCCAACCGTAGCCGGTAACAGGAATTTGGAATATCCCGTAGGATTAAGCCAAAAGGAAATGGTGCGCATTTTGATGAAAGAAGTTTGGCGCAATTTTGATGGTCGTTCTAAAGAATAAAAGGTAGGGAGCTACGTATAGGTTTGGATTTTAGTAGGCCGAGAGTAGCTCGTTAATTAAGACCTGCGGATGATGAGGTGTCTCCCTAGATTGCCCGTAGGACCCTTAGAAAGGGCCTGATATCTTGTGATCATAGCATGACAACCCAGAGGAGACTCGACACAATTTACAAATATATTGACCCAGGCATAATTATACTGACTCCTAGATAATAGTAATGATGAGACGATTATACTGCCAAGAAACCATTATACCGACCACCAAATGGTGTCCTTTTGACCGTCTTTGTCGAGCTCCTTCAAGTTTGGTGGCGGAAAGCCGATGTGTATGGAGATGTTGGTGTACAGATGGTTCTCCGACGTTGCCAGCACGGTGTAGTTCATCCCGACATGGTCGTTTAGACCGTCTCGCAACCAACGCTCCTGCCAGCCAAGAAACCGCTCATTGCTACAAGACAGGAAAAAACAACAGACACAGTCATAAATTAACACTACTACTTCTAAAGCCTGCTTTTTATTAATGTGATTTCGTGTGCTCACAAGTTTATCAATATACCGTGAAACATGTCTACCAGAGGCAGATCTAGTGGGGGCCCCCTAAATTTTTTGAGTTATAATTTTTATATAATAATTTTAATTTTACAATCACTCTCCAAACCTCCCCCAAAGTTCCCTTGGCATTCCGCCTCATGTCATTGGGGTCTCCCGAAATGGATTTTCTGGATCCGCCACTGTCTACACCGAATTATGTCGCGGACACAGTATTTATCTGATTTAGAGAGGATCCAGTGTTTAGAGAATCAAGTCTTAGAACCTACAAAATTCAGGACCGTAAAAACATGGCTGGTTTTGACAGGTTTGTCAGGGGTCCGGTTTAGACAGTGATTTAGTTTTTTTTAAGTTAATGATGCACTCGACACATTTTATATACAGTTATATGGCATCGCACATATGGTTAAGGACCACAGATATTGAGAGAGGAAACCCAATGTTGCCACTTCATGGGTTACTCTTTTTGATTAGCAGCCAGGGATCTTTTATATGCACTATCCCACAGAAAGGATAACACATACCACGGCCTTTGATATACCAGTCATGGTGCACTGGCTGGAGCGAAAAATAGCCCAATGGGCCCACCGATGGGGATCGGTCGAAGACCAACCGCGCAGCAAGCAAATGCTTTACCACTAGGCTACGTCCCGCCCCAGACAGGGATTTATTGGCCCGATGAAACAACATTTTAAATAATACATATAAATTCACAAACGCTGGCCATCGTGGGAAATAATTCAACTGTTCAACTAGAGAATTGATCTGACAGACTACATACTGATGTGTTCATCAACTAAGCTATATCCAATTGTCTAGTTCAATCAACTGGTAGAAAGGTGCCAGAAAGCTGTACTAAAAAAACTGGTTGATTGGTCTCCTCGTTTAGGAGGTAGATGGCATTGCTACCTGTTGAAAACATTAGATAATAAGTAACTCCGCATGCATTCCTTCTCCCTTCTCATGATATAATATTTATCGGCAGAGAAGAGTGACATTACGGTACAAAAAAATAAAATGCAGTGAATTTTATCATAATTATACTAAAATTTTAAGACAGATTGAACTAGAAAATATTTCTGGCTCTCGTACTTTTGTAGATTATTTTTCTGACACTACCGATTTGTTAGTCTTCAAGATCTCTTTGGCAAAGTTACTCCGAAATTTGTCTGAGCGTGTCTGTTTTGCGTGGCGAACCATCTTGAATCTGCCATTGTGTTCAGGTGGAAGAGTCAACATCAAACCAGCTGCTTGAATCCTGGACAAAACAAAATGGAACATAAATTTAAAATCAAATGCTGGCAGAACTTTTCAATGTCAAGGCACTACTACCTGGCAGAAATATGTGTAAAGAAGTCCTCGTGAGCGTAGTGTGGTATACAGGTTCGAGCCTAGGGAGGGGTTGAATATGGAACTAGAGACACCCTCATTTTGTCTACATTTTCTGGACAGACACTGAGGTTTATTTAGTTTATAATACTGCACTGTAAAAAAAAAAACCCTTTTTTTATTACCCTCACAGCAGGTCTTTTGTTGTTTGTGTGACATGTGATTTTAACATCTGTGTGTAGCGCTGTATGTGTCTATTCAGTTCGTCATAGTGTGTGTAATCCAGTGTGGTGTGACATTTTACAATTCAGAGGTGTTATATGTAGTTTATTTTATGTATATGTGAATACACAGCCTGTGTGAATTAGCGTAGCCACATGAGTTATAACAACACGTCTGTTTATCCATGGTGTGTCATTTTATAAACATGTGCTTTTTTAACAATATAAATTGGCTATGTGTGTGTGTGTGTGTGTTATGTGTGTGTGAGGAAAGTAGTATGTTCCGTCTGTGTGTGTTATTTGTATGTGGTGTGTCTGTCCCATCATGTGTGTGTCTCCCGCATAAGATTTGATGTGCTCCCGCGGAATCTGCGACAGCTGTGTGTCTGTGTGTGTCGTTTTGTGTGGTGTGTGGTATGTGTGTGTGTGTGAGTGTGTGTTGAATCTGGACAAAACCACAAATTGAACTTCCCAACCTATGCTCCTGGAAGTAGGGCTTTATGGACTGCCCTATGGCTCGAGCACCCCAACCTTTGCTCTTGGAAGTTTCGAGCATGTCTACACAGCCCTATGGCTCGAGTCACCCTGGGACAGAACAATTTGGGGCTTTTGGATTTAGGGAAAAAGGACTTTACACAGTGCCCCAAACAATGACTCGAGCAAACAACTAACAATTTGTAACGCTTTAGAACTGCTCCTGGAAGTAGGGCTATTAATATATTAATTATTAAAGGCTCCGGGGGGGGGGGGGGCGACAGCCCTATGTGTTGTGCCCTCTCTCGGTGCCCCCATCAAAAATTAGGCCCAAGGGCCAACGATGCTGGGGAAAAAAAAAAGAAAAAAGTATTTAAACAGGGAAAGTTAAGCTTCTGGCGAGTCTGGCAATGTATGTATCCTGGCGATTCCAAGTCCAGGGGTGCCTCTCTGGACCTATACTCCTGGAAGTGTGGTGTGTTACACAGTGTGTCTGTGTATGTCTCTGAGTATGTCTGTGTGTGTGTCTGTGCACGTGTGCGTGCTCTGTGGAAGTAGGTGTGTTTACACAGCCATGACTCGTGTGCACCCCAACCTATGCTCCTGGAAGTAGGACTTTACACAGCCCTATGACTCGAGCACCCCAACCTTTGCTCCTGGAAGTAGGACTTTACACAGCCCTATGACTCAAGCACCCCAGTCAAGCGCTCCACTGCCTGAGACTGATTTTTGACCCACCTTGCAGATAAATCATCGTCCTCGTTTCCCCAGCCCCAGTAGCTGTTGGCGTAACCATTGATCTTGCGGAAGTTTTCTCGGTTCAGAGCGATCACACCACCAGCGTAGTTGTAGTACATCACACTGAGTAAAAAACCCACAACATATTTATTTATTAATAAAAACAAATACTGGTAAGACCAATATGTGGCAGTAATGATGCCGTATACAGCACATATCATGAAGAAACAACAGTTCATCATAAGCAAAATAACAGTTAACAGACGTTCTAGAGTATGGTGGCCTGATGCCCGAGGCCAGTGGTTTTTAGATTTGGGTCATAAAATGTTTTTAAAAAAATCTACAATGCTACGATTGTACGAAAACAAAAGAAATATCTACATACTTTTCACCATGGCCAGTGTATTTTCAAATCTACTGGCCCCATAGCATGTGATTTTTTTTTTAATTCTAGAACCCCTCAGTTAATTATAAACAATATAATTATTGGTGAAATTAGCAGGGCTAAATCTGGACAAGAAAACCTATTAGCAGTTTGTTGAGAAAATCTTTAACTATGTGCTAGTTTCAATTCAGCACCTCACCCTACAGGATATAATAAAAGACAGTCCAACAATAACGAAATACAAAATTTGGCATTTATATTTGTAGAACAATCAGGTTCCAGGCTTGTGGGTCTATTAAAAAAATACAAAATACTACTCAGTCGGATTAGTAAATGTAAAAATACTTTAGCCTACAGATATTATCACTAGCCCGAGGTTCTTTCCCTCAAATTTTGTGAATGTTTTTTTTCCATATATATATATAAAATATAAAATAAACTATTTGTCAACATGGTTTTATTTTGCAACTAAAACAAAAAAGTGGTGAAAATAACCAAAAACAAACTCACTGGAATACCTCGGTCGAAGAGTAAGTACGAATCAAATGGCCGAGTTGTTTTAAATGGGTCAGTATCAGAAGTCCTCGGGTAATGTTACACAATACGATAAGAATGGCCGACATCATGGTACATTGTGTAATTGTGTTCGTTTGTAATCTGGATTAATTTTAACAAACAATTTATCTTAATTCTCATTTTGATACAAAGAAAACATTTTCTGATCACAGTGTTAACAGTGAATCTATCTTTGGTCTCGGAAATTAATAAAAATAGCTGATATTGAAAAACCCACTGGAAATATCTTACGGGTACAAATAATAAAGTATGGGTACAAATGATGACTTTTGTAGAAGACATACGCACATAAGAAAACATCATGTGGATGCAGTAAAATAGACATTATGTTCACAGACAAACAGGGTTTTCCGAAGTCTGCCTTGTTTTCGCCAAGTTAAAATGCTGATGAGATTACATTGCCCAATGACAATGCTCGACGTTCAAAACATGCCCCGAATTCGCAGATCAACACCACAAAATACTAAAAATTTGAGTTGTTCGGCAGGTTATTGCCAGAAGTGGGTTTTGGTAATGAACCACATAGGATTTGGGGGGTTTTCATTTCGGATGAGCTGGGCTAAAAATGGCAAATTTGGAAAACCAAAAATATGTGGGGGTTTTCTATCTCCACGGTTACGGTTTTCGGTTTTAATTCTATAACTGAAACCGAACTGATTCCATGGTTAACTGCACATCACTAATCAATACTACAGAGGTCAACCTACTTGTAAGCATCACAGAAACATTTCAAAAAGCATATATCAGAATTTTATATTATTTTTTTATTTGAAAAACTATTTCTCAAAATGGACTATATTAAACAGCAACAACAAGTAGCAACACCACAAAAAATGGTGTGGCACCATTTTGTAAGGGGGGGGGGGGGGGGGGGGGGGGCTGATTTTTGCAAGAATTAAATAAAAATGCCCTAATCTAGATAATAATATTTATTCATATTAGCAATATACTGCCAAACAACTACATGTATGTAGGGTTGCAAACGAATCACTATAAATTTTTACATGAATTACAACTAATATTGTGAGTAGAATGATGGAAATACAGAGTCAAAAGGTTTCAGGCCAGCATATTTTGCCCAAATATCTCTAATGTTTTTGTGCAAATTTGATTATTTGCTCCAGTATTAGGGTTTCTGCCAGAGGGTAAAACAGGTACATGACAACATACCCAAATGTTTTTGCAGATGTAATTTTTTTAAGTTGACCTTTTGACAAAATTAATAATTCTTATGACTACTGTATGATTTTCTTAACCCTCACCCTAAAATTAACCCATTTTCTTTCTGTCAACTGTGGTTACATTCAGCACACACATTGTAAATATTCAATTCCGTAGCACCATACCCAAAAATTTCTTTCTGGCAGAAACACTGAGTGCTGGGTGAGGGATATTTGCACCTCCTGTCCCGTACGCTTATGGGTACCTTAACTTACTGATATCGCATTTTGTCTATGGCCGACGACAGGTGGTGAGCATGCTGGTCACACATGTAGTAATTCTTGTAGTGTTCGGGGATCAGGTCAACATCATGAAGGACAAAACAGTCAAACTTGTCAAACTTCAGAGCTTCGAGAAAGCCGACATTCATCAACTTCCCACGGTTGAACTTTGTATTGGCTGCCTAAAAATACAACATTAAAAAACAAACATTTACCAAAGTGTAATCGCTGACGAACAGGTCAATCAGAATGTTAAAAAGGTTAAAGTTTGTTTTGTTTAACAACACCACTAGAGTACACTGATATATTCATCATCAGCTATTGGATGTCAAATATTTGGTCATTCTAAAGCTGTATCCTAACCAGCAGCAAGCGACGCGAGCAATGTTTTTAGAAACCATTGATTTCAATCGCAATATCCTAACCGCACGCGTGTTGTTAGGATGCGGCAATTGAAATCAATGATTTCTAAAATAATCACTCGCGACCGGTTAGGATATACAGCTTTAGTAAATTGTAAATTACATAAGAGTTTTCAGAGTGGAAACCCATTATATTTAATCCATTTGTAGGCAGGGATCTCTTATATGCACCTAGTTACGGTATTGTAACGGAAACTTTCGCCTACGTCAGAAGACCGTGTCGATGTCAGCGCTACGTTATCGTATCTAATATGCACCATCCCACAGACAGGATATCACAAACATGTACCATGGCCCAGGGCTTCTGGAATGTTTATAAAATCCACTAGCCATGGGATCAGTGATTTAAAAAATTTACTAGATACATGGGATGTGCAGTGATTTATAAAATCCACTAGCCAAACGGAGAAGTACTTTAAAACAGTTATACTAAATACATGTAACAATGGTAAAAATATACTTACCCTACATTTTGTGGTAATAAAGTTTTACTAAAACATAGTAATAATCAATGCATGTGGTCTAAAGGACTTGTTAAAGCTTAAAAACTTTAACAAAGAGGCTTGGGGTGGGATCAGGATATTTATATTTAGGAAATAGAAAAAACTCCAACATTAGCTGCCAAAAAAAATATCACTGGATCCAAGGCATGGCAATAGTAGTTATTTACTATCCCCGCACTGAATATCACTAGCCATGAGATTGGGGCTACCATTGGGATGAAGCCTTGATGGCCTTTGATATATCAGTCATGGTGCACTGGCTGAAATGAGAAATAGTTCAATGGGCTGTCGGACTGAGGGGGGATCGATCCAGACCAAGAACCAGGCGCATCATTCCGGCAGTAGTGTTTAATAATTGTATACTTCACATCAAACGATATACTGTAAAAGGGTATTATTCGCGAATGTGTAATTTTCGCGTTTTTAATTTAGGTGCGACATTACACTTAAGCAAATAATAAAATCCTACACCCCATCAAATCAAACAATAACAGTTTACAATTTTAGCAGCTGTTCTGCAATACAGTCTACATTCACCGTGACTCTTTTTTTTGTTGTTGACAACTTGGCACATTTTGAATTACAGTACAAAACAACAATAAAATCAACTAACAACCCATGGTTGGTTTCTTAAAGTTGGAAAAGAATTAAAGTGTGTTTTATTTTACTAGTCTAAGAGCACATTGATTTATTAATCTATATTATTGCTTTTCCTCCATCTCATGACTGGAATATCAAAGCCTGTGGAATGTGCTGTGCTATCCTGTCTATTGTAAAGTGCATATAAAAGATTCCTTGCTGCTGATAAAAAATGTAGCAGATTTTCTCTGAAGGCTATATCTCAGAAGTACCAAAGGTTTGACATCCAATAAGCGATGATTACTTAATGTGGTCTAATGGACTCGTTAAACAAAGCAAGCTTTAACAAAACATTTCTTTCGTCTATTTGATTTAGGAAAGGAAAAAAGAAACTAGCTGCCACCTGAACAATCAATGGATCCAAGGAAGGGGAACTAATGTACCACCCCCCCAAAAAAAACTAAATATTGTAGTGTCCCCTTTTTTTTCATTGGGATGCCATCCTGATGAGTTGGTTCATGTCCCCTTTTCTTCCGTTAGCAGGGTTACAGAAATGAAAAATATTTCACTAGCCTGTCAGACCAGAACCAACTAAAATTCACTAGCCTGCCAGAATTTATACTTTTCCGCCAATATATTAATGTTTAATAATATTACAGTATGCATCGTCTTCACATCAAATGGTATATATATTTTGAAATATCTAATAAAGACTTTTTTTTTTTTTTTTACAGTTCTTTCATATAATTTACAAAATTCAAAATGTATAAAATAAAATCACAATACCGTCAGTCAGAAAAAGACAGATCGCCCGTCGGACTGACACTTGCATTTTTCAACTCGCCCGTGAGAATTTTTACTCGAATTTGGCGAGTGAGCGAGTACTTTCTGCATCCCTGCCGTTAGTCCCACACCCCAATATTTCCTGGATCTGCCCGTTACTCTACCAAACTTTTTTCTTTTGTCTATTTACCGGCCTCAGTGCCGTAGTGGTTAGGCTATCGGTCTACAGGCTGGTAGGTACTGGGTTCGGATCCCAGTCGAGGCATGGGATTTTTAATCCAGATACCGTCTCCAAACCCTGAGTGAGTGCTCCGCAAGGCTCAATTGGTAGGTGTAAACCACTTGCACTGACCAGTGATCCATAACTGGTTCAACAAAGGCCATGGTTTGTGCTATCCTGCCTGTGGGAAGCGCAAATAAAAGATCCCTTGCTGCTAATCGGAAAGAGTAGCCCATGTAATAGCGACAGCGGGTTTCCTCTCAAAATCTGTGTGGTCCTTAACCATATGTCTGATGCCATATAGCCGTAAATAAAATGTGTTGAGTGCGTCATTAAATAAAACATTTCTTTCTTTCTTTTGTCTATTTGATTTAGGAAAGGAAAAAAGAAACTAGCTGCCACCTAAATAATCAATGGATCCAAGGAAGGGGGACTAGGGGACCATCTTCAGATGGTGCATGCGGTCGCGGTACAGGATCACTATGGCAACCTTCTGCCAGGAGAGACAGTTTTTCGGCTTCCACCGGCTGCCCTTCTGAACATGTGGGTTCCTGGCAGCAATATCTTTAAAGGACGGTTCAGAGAAGATGTCAACTTTAACATGATCTGTGTAGAGAGAGAGAGAGAGAGAGAGAGAGAGAGAGACACATCAAAGTACACCTAAGCACAATCTGATTAAAATTAGCTCTACTGGTCTACCAGTAGATCTAACAGCATTGCACGGACTCCCATGTCCAGGTGACATTTTATCTATAAATAACAATTTAAATATTGACCAATTACACTTCGACTTTTATAGTGTTTTAGCGTTATTCGGGAGCATACAAATTCTAAAAATATTGGGCAAGACTCTTTTTGCAATAGGCAAACTTGTTGGTATATTTCAACATTAAAAAACACGGAGAAAAGTGCAGTATATACTAGTATAAACAGATTTTATGGCTATACCACCATGATGGGTTTTTTCGTCTTGAAACTAATTTTATATATAATTTTATATTAAAATTAGTTTCCGGCATACTTCGTAATTCATCCGAACCATTTCGTATACCCTCTGCATAATCCTAAATGTTTTCAAATTCTTTTCAAATCATTGGCATGATTTTGCAAGTAAGGTTTTGATTGGTCGAATGAAAGGTCAACTGGACATGAGCTCCAACGGGGTGCTGTTAATAGTAATTACAGGTAATAGTAATTAACCAGTGGAGCTAATTTTAATTAGATTGACCTAAGCAAAGTGTGTGGTAATACCTTTACAGGTCATCATAAAGCTTGGTGATCTACAAATTTTAGGTAAATATGACACATTAAGGGGTCAAATTTTAATTGGGGAGGGGGTTACAGCAAGTGTTGCCTTCGGATTAATAACAAACATTTAGGCACTAAGCCTTTGTCACACCCATTTCTTGTTTCAGCCTGGGCACCATGCATGACTGGTATATCAAAGGCCATGGTATGTGCTATCCTGTCTGTGGGTTGGTGCATATAAAAGATCCCTTGCTACTTATGGATAAATGCAGCCGGTTTCCACTCTACGATTATACATCAAAGTTACCAAATGTCCAATAGCCAATGATTAATTAATAAATCAATGTGCTCTAGTGGTGTCATTAAACTAAAAAAACCCAACAAAACCTGCCAGATATTACACCAGTTGTGGAGTACTGACTGGAACGAGAAATAGCCCAATAAGCCCACTGGTGGTCATCAATCCTACACTGACTGCAACACGAGAAGGAAGAAAATGTTTTATTTAATGATGCACTCAACACATTTTATTTAAGGTTATATGTTGTCACACATATGGTTACAGATCACACAGATATTGAGAAAGCAAACCTGCTGTCGCCACTTCATGGGCTACTCTTTTTGAGTAGCAGCAAGGGATCTTTTATATGCACCATCCCACAGGATAGCACATTCAAATACATGTACAAGTGGTGCAACGGCTGGAACAAAAAATAGTCCAATGGGCCCACTGACAGGGATCGATCCCACACCGACCGTGCAACAAGCGAGCACTTTACCACTGGGCTCCTTTCCACCCTTTGCAACACAATAATGCTTTACCAATGGGCTATGTAAATGAACTCAGAAGCTAGCACAATTCCACATGACAAAGAAAACAACTACATACATATACGTGTAATTAAAAATCTGCAGTTAGCTTATTCCATTGCTTTTGCCAAGTCTGAAAGGGGCTTTCATAAAGCTGACTTCGGGCATGGCTTCTAGAATTTTTATATAAATCTACTAGCCATAGGATCAATCATTTAAAAAAATTACTAGCCTGATTAACAATTTACTAGCCCGATTAACAATTTACTAGCCCAAACAGGATTTTCTTTAAGTTTCTATAATTTTTGTCCCCCCCCCCCCCCAACCCCCCCTGGTAGCTACGGCCCTGTGTATGGCACTAAATGCAAAACAAGCTGTTTGTTTGGTTTTTAAGGCAATACAGGGCAAGCTCTGGGTGAGCAGAACAATTCACCAAATCACCTATTTAAACTTCAAAAATTGCAAAAAACCCAGCTTTTTTCTAATAAAATAACAATTATTACATAAAATTTATTTGTTAAATTAAAATAAAATTTGCCAATTGTTATTAAAATTCACAAATAGCAAATTTGGTGAGTGCGAGAGCTAGCCCTGTAATACTGTTTAGTAAAAAATATGTATCTACTTACCATTATTAACCGGGTTAATACATTAAAATTATCATGGGTTTATGGCATGGCTATCATGGGTAAGTTATAGGATAAATGTAATTACTTACCTAAGGCATCCCAGTCAACCTGACACTTCCCAGCGTTTGAGTTGTCTATCTGCGGCAGCTGCATCAACGTGTTGGGCATCGTGAACACACAGTGACTGCGGTAGTTGAACAGTGCGAAGCCCCACAGAGAGAAGTAGATGAAAGACAGGAAATAGATGACATAACGTCGCGCTCGACCCTTCTTTATAGCCATCACGGAATGAATATCATCTCATTATCATAGAACAGCTGAAAGATAAAAATATATTTAGGACTAGCTCCGGCACTCACCAAATTGGACAATCAGAAGAAAAAAAATTGACAAAATAATTTTATGTAATAAATTATATTTTGTTAGAAAATAACTGGATTTCTGCATTTAAAAAAATATTTTAACAGATAATTTAGCACAATGTTCTACTCACCCAAAGTTAACCCTGACACTGAAAGTTTAGTTGTTTTCACTTAGGGCTAGCTCTGGCACTCGTCAAATTTGCCAAATGCGAATTAAAAAACAAAATTGGCAAATCTTATTTTAATTTGGCGAAATAATTTCATGTAGTAACTGATATTTTTTTTACAAAATAAAAGGGTTTCTGCAATTTTTGAAGTTTAACAAATAATCTGCCGGAATGTTCTGCTGACCCAGAGCAAGCCCTGATTTTTCTAATGCACAGCCATGTACATGTACATGTATATATTAGTAATAAAGTTATATTATTTTGCACATGTATAGGGCAGAAAGATATCCGCATGATACGACTTGCAGTGAAATCGTATGGAAAACTTACTCGTATGGGGGAAAATGCAGTGAACTCGTATGGAAATCCAGAAGTGAACTTGTATGGAAGACTTACTCATATGGGGGAAAATGCAGTGAACTCGTATGGAAATTACAAACTGATATATCCAATACTGTATAGCAACTTGAGTGTAGTTTTTATGCAGAGTTCGACAAATCCGTAAGCCTGATGTCCATGGCTAGTGGTTTTTAATTTCGGGCTAGTGAGAAACGCAAAACATGCATGCATTGTTTACGGTTTCTGTCGCAGGAAATAAGTCTAATGACATGCGTGTTTTGATTGGTTTTTAATACCGTTTTTGTTCATCAATTAACAACGGATTACACATCACCGTTATATTCTTTTGACATCAGTCCGACACGGGATGATGCCCTGTATTTGAGCACTTCTCCCTAAACTAATCTGTTTACTTATTAAATTGACACCTATGCCCCAGCGGCAGATCAGTGTAATTTAACATAACACTGAATTCAATGCTTAAAACTGAAACTATAAAAAGTTGCTCAAAATCCACCCAGTTAACTTCACTCGGAGACCAGCCTCGGTGGCACAGTGGTTAAGCCATCGGATTACAGGCTGGTAGGTACAGGGTTCGCAGCCCGGTACCGGCTCCAACCCAGAGCGAGTTCTTAAGCTTAAACTTAAGGGCTCAATGGGTAGGTGTAAGGCCACTACACCCTCTTCTCTCTCACTAACAAACTAACAACTTGGTCAACTAACCCACTGTCCT
The DNA here is from genome assembly GCF_016097555.1 of Gigantopelta aegis. Taxonomy (NCBI): domain Eukaryota; kingdom Metazoa; phylum Mollusca; class Gastropoda; order Neomphalida; family Peltospiridae; genus Gigantopelta; species Gigantopelta aegis. The sequence continues at coordinate 24,926,382 of NC_054711.1, forward strand.
GGACAGGCAGCCCAGATAGCTGAGGTGTGTGCCCAGGACAGCATGCTTAAACCTTAATTGGATGTAAGCATGAAAATAAGTTGAAATCAATAAAAAAAAACTCAGAACCATGGCAGACACACCTTGTGTGGTTTGTCACCGACCAGTAACAAGACAACATCACGCCGTGGAATGCGACTGCAGTTGACACGCAAATAGTTGACTGATGGTGCCATAAATATGAAGCATGTATACAAAATACACATTTAAGAGAAATATCAAAGTATATCTGCACATCCATACATCCCCATACGAGTTCACCGTTATTTTTTTTACATACGAGTTCATTTTCCATACAAGTTTTCCGTTCATACGAGTTCACCGCATCCCCATGATACACCCAATTATATTGATATATACACATGTATAAAGAGGGAAAGTAGCTCACTGTAACCTAAAAAGTAACCCTAACCACATGTAAATCTAACTCTACTATAACCAAAATAGGGGGGTAACGGTCGGATATTTTACCGAAATAATTTCCAGTTCTGCAAATTTGTTTCAGTTACTTTGAAAGTCACGTGCCATCAAGATCTTCATGATTTACCACTTAGCCCCTAGTGGGCCCTTAAAATTGCTGGGGTGCACTCCTGATCTCATGCCCCTCTAAGGCAATAATTGCCGTTCCCCTCTGACAACGTAATTCAAACTCAAACCCTGCAAATTTTGTCATGACAAAACTTTCCATAATAGTTCCGTATTTTCCCCCACATTTGGGGTACTGAATTAGCCTTATCAACTGGGTATTGCATTATACACTACAAATGACATAGTGCTAGGCCTGGATTCTAACTCCAGACCATCAGGCCTGTAGTCGAGCACTTCAACCACGTAGTGGATCAACAAGTGAGACTGCATTTTAATACTTATAAATCTCATAGGGTGTATTTTGATGGAATGAACCGAACGTCTACAGAATAAAACAAAGATTTAGTCCTATAATGCCTCATTCTGTCTTCTGTGATATACTTCTTCCAAAAGCACCAGAATAGTCAAAATGTCTAATTTTTTAAAGGCAAAACAGTGATACTGCTGGATTACAAAATATAAACATTGTTGGTTTTATAGAACAAACTGTTTTAAACTGTTAAACGGTACTGTATATAACTATCGCTAACTCTAACCCTAACCTTAAAATAATTCTAACGAATATTTGTAAAGAAAAAAATTGTTATGGGGAAAATAAGGAACTGTTGCCACCGTAACCATGACGAAAAATGCATTTTGCCATCATTAAACGTTTAAAGTCGACAACGAAAACACCTTGTATGAGCATATTATACCAAATTTATATTCCAAATAACGATATACTAATATACACACTTACAAATAATTATAATAAAACTGGTGACGTTATTTTCTAGCGTTAAGTTAGAAAACACATGAACATTATTTTAATTACAAATGTGAAAAACGTAAAGAAATATCAATCAACAAAAAATATTTCATGCTACACTTCCGGTTTTGTTTTGTCGTGTTTTTCGCCTGAAGATTCAGAGCTCCCATTCTTTAACGTATTATTTGTTGTGTACATTCCATCTTTTATAAATAAGCATCATATGCACAAATGTACAAGAATAGTTTTATTCTTTTCGGCGGTGGTGGAGAGAGATTTGAGATGTTTAGGATATGTGTTTAATATAAAATGTACAATTATTTATATTACGAACTCGATTAACTAATATATAATCAAATGATCCGGACAAAATTGCAGTTAGATGTCATGTAACGAGAAAGGAAGCTAGGAACGGGTACGTGTGAAAACAAATGTCTGTTTAACAACTGTACATTGTTTAACCAGTCGCTATTATGAAAGGAAAGGAATGTAATTTCTCTTATTAATCGAGCAGTTAATACCACAAGTCCTGTTATTGGCGATAAACGTGAGTCTGTTGTAAAAATAAATTAGTTTCATCTGGTCCAAAAATATATGCAATTTTATTTCATTTAGTACCATTGTGCAAAATATAGCCTTGTGCTCAAAACATGTATGGGGTACCTGTAAAAAAAAAGTACTAAAATTTTGTGCGAAACTAGGGGTGTTGTATAAACATCTGATTATACCGAAAATGAGCCATGAAAGGTATCACTTTCTTCAGTTAATACTTTGAGGTAGGGGTTTTAGTACTAATATTTATGGGTCATATTTTGGTTGATATATTGCATATAGTGTTTTTTAAACACAAACGTTAATGATCGTCTATGGGATTTTATTTGGAATAGTACAACCTATACACATACATATAAAAAGTAGTGGATTTGCAGGAGAGATATAGGCCTACGTATTTTTAAAACAATCAATTTGCTTATTTTGATAGTTTTTCATAGTTATTTTCATCTATTTTGTATGTATGTTGTCAGTGTAGTGTCTCTTTTATATAATTCTTGGGTGTGTTTTGTGTGCTCTGTCGATGTAAGACCATTTTTTTAAATTTTATTTTAATGAAGTAGTGTAGTGGTATTGCATTGTATCGCATTGCATCGCATTGCATTGCATTGCATCGCATTGCATTGCATTGTATTGTATTGTATGTAGAGGGTTTTTTTTACCTGTTTATTGATCATCCGAATTCAATATATCCATTTATTTTGTAAGAGGTGTGAAGAGAAGCTGTCACAAAAACTGTACACCCTCTGAACACCCCCCCCCCCAAAAAAAAAAACACAAAAAAAACCCCACATACAAAAAAACAACAAAAACAAAACAAAACAAAACAAAAAACAACAACAACAAAAAACAAACAACAACAACAACAACAAAAACAAAAAACAAACCCAAAACAACAAAAGCAAAACAACAAAAACACACCAAAAACCCCACCAAAAAAACTACATTATATAGTGACTTATTTCCACTCGGCAATTACCAGAAAATATACTTTCAGTTGCTATGGGGTGCATTAAATGACTGGTGATCCATGCAATAAACGAGGGGACGCGGATGGGGCAGAATGAAATATATTATTCGTATATCAGTAATGTTTAAAATATATGTGTACATAGACGTGTCATTCACAGCAATGGTTTGTTGTTGTTGTTTTGTTGGGGTTTATATATATATATATATATATGTGTGTGTGTGTGTGTGTGTGTGTGTGTGTATGCAGTTTCCCACGGACAATATAGCACAGTATAATTATTTATACCCGTAACGAACTACTGGCAAAAATGAGAAAACCCACGAAGAAGAATCAAGCTTACAATTATTGTATTATGGAAGAACGCTCTTTGTATTAGGTGTCCAAATTAACCATAAACATATAGCCAAGTTAAGAACAATAGTAATTTCCATGGATATTGTAAGGTGTTGGAAAATGACCCCCAAGGTCAATCTAATTAAAATTAGCTCCACTATTACATGTGGATCTAACAGCAGCCAGTTGGAGCTCATGTCCACCAATCAAAACCTTACTTGCAGAATCATGCCAGTGATTTAAAAATAATTTGAAAACATTCCGAATTATCCTGAGGGTATACGACATGTTTCGTGTGAATTACGAATGCCTTAAAACATGTTTTATTTTATAAAATAAATAATTTGTAATGTAAAACTGAAGACTGATTTAATTTTGTTTTTTTAAATAAATAAATAAATATTTTTTAATGTAAAATTGAAGACTGATAACCCATCCCGTATGGTTCGCTGTACTACGGCCACTAAAATAGACTCGCCCGATATTTTTTGAATTTGTATGCTCCCAAATAACGTTATAAAAGGCGAAGTGTGATTGGTCAATATTTAAATTATTATTTACAGACGAAATGTTACCTGGACATTGGAGACTACGCAGTGTTGTTAGCAATCTGATTAAAATTAGTTCTACTGGTCTAAATAAGGCATTCGTAATTCATACGAAACATGTCGTATACCCTCAGGATAATTCGGAATGTTTTCAAATTATTTTTAAATCACTGGCATGATTCTGCAAGTAAGGTTTTGATTGGTGGACATGAGCTCCAACTGGCTGCTGTTAGATCCACATGTAATAGTGGAGCTAATTTTAATTAGATTGTGAAGAGGGGTGTTTAGAACACGCCACCCTACACCCTATGTACACGCGCCTGCAACATTATTGACAAAAAGGCACAAACATAAAATTATATAACAACATAATTTAAGGCTGGTAGGTACTGGGTTCGGATCCCAGTCGAGGCATGGGATTTTTAATCCAGATACCGACTCCAAACCCTGAGTGAGTGCTCCGCAAGGCTTAATGGGTAGGTGTAAACCACTTGCACCGACCTGTGATCCATAACTGGTTCAACAAAGGCCATGGTTTGTGCTATCCTGCCTGTGGGAAGCGCAAATAAAAGATCCCTTACTGCCTGTCGTAAAAAGAGTAGCCTATGTGGCGACAGCAGGTTTCCTCTTAAAATCTGTGTGGTCTTTAACCATATGTCTGACGCCATATAACCGTAAATAAAATGTGTTGAGTGCGTCGTTAAATAAAACATTTCCTTTTATAAGCACGGGCCCTTAAGGGCCAAGTGGATTGGTCTAAGGCCACTACACCCTCTTCTGTCTCACTAACCGCTAACCAACTAACCCGCTGTCCTGGACAGACATCCCAGATAGCTGAGGTGTGTGACCAGGACAGCGTACTTGAACCTTAATTGGATACAAGCACGAAAATAAGTTGAAATGAAATGAAAGGAGTTGACGGTCCTGGACGGAAGAGCTTGAACGCATAAAGAATAAGAAATGTTTTATTTAATGCTAAGGACCACACAGATATTGAGAAAGGAAACCCACTGTCGCCACTTCATGGACTACTCTTTTCGATTAACAGCAAGGGATCTTTTATACTGGGAGGGAACCTTGTGAAAGAATAGGTCTACCAAGGGGGTTAGATCCTACGAAATAAAGCACCTCAAATCAACGCTCTGTCGACTGAGTTGACCCAGTGAGCTGCTGGTTGGTAGCAGAATATTATAGTTATTTCTGTGACAGGCGCCCGTCCCGCGAAACGGAAGGTGTCACCCAATGTGACCTTCACAACAGTATGTATGTATGTATGTATAAATATATCTTTAATGCTGACATCTGTTTCATTTCTCGGTCTGTGTACGGGGCCATTCAAGAATAAAACTCTACCAGAGAGGGTGATATAATATGTGAATGGATAACCCAGATTGCATCAGTATGCTGGTCACACGTTGACTGAGTGGTGAGAATGGTCACATCGTAAGCCTAGTTTTGCACGTAAATGTAAATCAACGTACGACTAAAGCACAATTCGTATTACTATTATAGTTCAACAAATATAGTTAAAAGTACACATATTTCATGTTCCTTTGTTTTTAAAATGCTCCATCTTCCGTAATGAAAAGTAAAGTAAAGTTTGTTTTATTTAACGACGCCACTAGAGCACATTGATTTTTAATCTTATCATCGGCTATTGGACGTCAAACATATGGTCATTCTGACACTGTTTTTAGAGGAAACCCGCTGTCGCCACATAGGCTACTCTTCTTTACGACAGGCAGCAAGGGATCTTTTATTTGCGCTTCCCACAGGCAGGATAGCACAAACCATGGCCTTTGTTGAACCAGTTATGGATCACTGGTCGGTGCAAGTGGTTTACACCTACCCATTGAGCCTTGCGGAGCACTCACTCAGGGTTTGGAGTCGGTATCTGGATTAAAAATCCCATGCCTCGACTGGGATCCGAACCCAGTACCTACCAGCCTGTAGACCGATGGCCTGCCACGACGCCACCGAGGCCGGTCCCGTAATGATGTAATTTCCTGCCTAAAATAGATGTCAAACACGTGTAAACACGTTAATGTCCAGTATAACTGCTAGTTGCAGACGTAAACTTACGATGTTCAGTGAAATAGGCTCCGGACCAACAATAGCCAATATATTAATGGCAGTGGCGTAGTGAGGGGGGTGGGGCACGAGGGTCATGCCCTCCCCCGTAATAGAAACTTTTTTTTTTTAATTTTGCCATTGTATTTAATTTTATAAAATACATACATGTATACATACATAGTGTGGGTTAGCCACCCAATAGTGCCCCCGCCCCCCCCCCCCCCCCCCCCAATTTAAAATCCTTGTTACGCCAATGATTAGTGCTGACAGCTAGCTGACGTGGCCTGGGCGAGAGTCGATAGTAAGATGGTCATGGTCATGGTTATAGGTTTTAACGTGCACATTCAGAACAAGCTGTTGTAGTGCACGCCTGTCATGGGCATATGTTTCTAAGTTTGTTTTATTTAACGACGCTACTAGAGCACATTGATTTTTTTATCTTATCATCGGCTATTGGACGTCAAACATATGGTCATTCTGACACTGTTTTTTTTAGAGGAAACCCGCTGTCGCCACATAGGCTACTCTTTTACGACAGGCAGCAAGGGATCTTTTATTTGCGCTTCCCAGGTAGGATAGCACAAACCATGGCCTTTGTTGAACCAGTTATGGATCACTGGTCGGTGCAAGTGGTTTACACCTACCCATTGAGTCTTGCGGAGCACTCACTGAGAGTTTGGAGTCGGTATCTGGATTTAAAATTCCATGCCTCCACTGAGATCCGAACCGAGTACCCACCAGCCTGTAGACCGATGGCCTAACCACAACGCCACCGAGGCCGGTCCCGTTCAGAACAGGAAAAGGTTTGGGGAGGAGATGAGGTCGCCCGCGCTGGCTTGTGCAAGTGAACACAAGCAGCCCGACCAGGGTCGGTAGAAGGCGGGGTGTATGTGTGTGTGTGGGGGGGGGGGGGGGGGGGGGGGGGTAGCAATATGCGAATACAGTACCTATATACAAATCTGTCATCCTGTTTACCGATGACTCAACTACTGCACAGGGGCGGGACGTAGCCCTGGGGTAAAGCGCTCGCCTGATGAGCGGTCGGTCTAGGGTCGATCCCCGTCGGTGGACCCATTGGGCTATTTCTCGTTCCAGCCAGTGCACCACGACTGGTATATCAAAGGCTGTAGTATGTGCTATCCTGTCTGTTGGATGTGCATATAAAAGATCACTTGCTACTAGTTGAAAACTAGCGGGTTTCCTCTCTATGACTGTGTCAAAATGGCAATATGTTTGACATCCAATAGCTCTAGTGGTGTCGTTAAACAAAACAAACTTTAACCACTACACTACCTAGCTTTTGCTCAGTCTCTTAAAATCGTGGATCCGTCCCTGACATAGGCAGTAGCCCGAGTACTCTGACTGTAAGAGAGCTAGACGGACATTTAACCGTCCAAATGTCCGTCTAGCTCTCTTACATAGTCAAGAGTACTCGGGCTAACATAGGCAGGTGAGGCGGTACATGAATTATTTTTGAATGGCCCCTGTCGAGGACTGGGAACTGCGTAAATCTGTCAAACGCCAGGGAAGTGCGACTTGTCAGCTCTTGACAGTTTGTGAAGAGGTTCTTATTTGGCTAAAAGCTACCGTTTGCACACTTGAGGGTTTCATTGAGGCTGCAGGTTTCCTAATATATCGTCAAGTGCTCCTTTTAACGTTTATGTTCTCCATAAAATACGAATTTAACCATGTGCCGTGACATAAAAGTGATATGGGGTGTCCGATTTTGTGTGTGTTGCTGTTTTGGTGGTGGTGGTGGTGGTGTGTGTGTGTGCGTGTGTGTGTGTGTATGGTGTGTGTGTATGTATGTATGTATGTGTGTGTGTGTGTGGTGTGTGTATGTGGTGTGTATGTGTGTGTTTATATGTATGTTTATGCATATGTGGGTACGTGTGCGTGTGTATGTGTGTGCGTACTAGTATGTGGTGTGTATGTGTGTGTTTATGTGTATGTGTGTGTGGTGCGTGTATGTATGTGTTTATGTTTATGTGTGTGTGGTGCGTGTTTATGTGTATGTGTGTGTGGTGCGTGTATGTGGTGTGTATGTGTGTGTGTTTATGTGTATGTGGTGCGTGTATGTGGTGTGTATGTGTGTGTTTATGTGTATGTGTGTGGTGCGTGTATGTGGTGTGTATGTGTGTGTTCATGTGTATGTGTGGTGTGTATGTGTGTGTGTATGTGTATGTGGTGCGTGTATGTGGTGTGTATGTGTGTGTTTATGTGTATGTGTGTGTGGTGCGTGTATGTGTGTGTTTATGTGTATGTGTGTGTGGTGCGTGTATGTGTGTGTTTATGTGTATGTGTGTGTGGTGCGTGTTTATCTGTATGTGTGTGTGGTGCGAGTATGTGGTGTATATGTGTGTGTTTATGTGTGTGGTGCGTGTATGTGTGTGTTTATGTGTATGTGGTGTGTGTATGTGGTGTGTATGTGTGTGTTTATGTGTATGTGTGTGTGGCGCGTGTATGTGGTATGTATGTGTGTGTTTATGTGTATGTGTGTGTGGTGCGTGTATGTGGTATGTATGTGTTTATGTGTATGTGTGTGTGGTGCGTGTATGTGGTATGTGTGTGTTTATGTGTATGTGTGTGTGGTGCGTGTATGTGGTGTGTGTATGTGTGTGTGGTGTGTATATGTGTGTGTGGTGCGTGTATGTGTGTGTGGTGCGTGTATGTGTATGTGCGTGGTGCGTGTATGTGGTGTATATGTGATGTGTGTGTTGTGCGTGTATGTGGTATGTATGTGATGTGTGTGTTGTGCGTGTATGTGGTGTGTGTGTGTGGTGCATGTATGTGGTGTGTATGTGATGTGTGTGGTGTGTATGTGTGTGTGGTGCATGTATGTGGTGTGTATGTGATGTGTATATGGTGTGTATGTAATGTGTGTGTGGTGCGTGTATGTGGTATGTGATGTGTGTGGTGCGTGTATGTGTGTGTATGTGATGTGTGTGGTGCGTGTATGTGGTGTGCATGTGATGTGTGTGTGGTGCGTGTATGTGGTGTGTGTGTGTATATGATGTGTGTGTGGTACGTGTATGTGATGTGTATGTGGTGTTTATGTGTATGCATATGCATATGCGGATACGTGTGCATGTGTGTTTATGTGTATATGTGTGCGTACGTCTTTATGTGTGTATGCGTACGTGTGAGTGCGTATGTGTATAAATGTGTCTTTATGTGTGTGTGTGTGTGTGTGTATATATATATATATATATATATATATATATATATATATATATATATATATATATATATATATATATGTATGTATGTATGTATGTATGTATAAATGTGTGTGTGCTTGTGCGTGCATGTATATGCATATTTACAGTTATATTAAAAAACAACAAAAAACAAACAACAACTCGGTCAATTGTTTTACATTCTACAACCTTGCATATAGTAGTTTATCGCTAGATCATGTTTCATTGTAAGTAATTTACAGCTTGTTATGGAAAGAAAATAGAAAAGCTCTTGAAAGACGATTGGTGTGCTATAAAAACTCTAGCAGGTTGAGGACGACTGAAGGACGAAACACTAACGGAGCATTTGTAAGGAAAGAAAGAAAGAAGTGTTTTATTTAACGACGCACTCAACACATTTTATTTACGGTTATATGACGTCAGGCATATGGTTAAGGACCACACAGATTTGTTTTTTAGAGGAAACCCGCTGTCGCCACATAGGCTACTCTTTTACGACAGGCAGCAAGGGATCTTTTATTTGCGCTTCCCACAGGCAGGATAGCACAAACCATGGCCTTTGTTGAACCAGTTATGGATCACTGGTCGGTGCAAGTGGTTTACACCTACCCATTGAGCCTTGCGGGGCACTCACTCAGGGTTTGGAGTCGGTATCTGGATTAAAAATTCCATGCCTCAACTGGGATCCGAACCCAGTACCTACCAGCCTGTAGACCGATGGCCTAACCACGACGCCACCGAGGCCGGTCCATTTGTAAGGATCAGACGTTGTAGGTTTTGTTGGAGGGCGAGACGTAGCCCAGTGGTAAAGCGCTCGCTTGATGCGCGGTCGGTCTGAGATCGGTCTCCGTCGGTGGGCCCATTGGGCTATTTCTCGTCACAGCCAGTGCACCACGACTGGTATATCAAAGGCCGTGGTATGTGCTATCCTGTCTGTGGAATGGTACATATAACAGATCCCTTGCTAGTAATGGGAAAATGTAGAGGGTTTCTTTTCTATGACTGTGTCAAAATGACCATATGTTTGGCATCCAATAGCCGAAGATTAATAAATCAATGTGCTCTAGTGGTGTCGTTAAACAAAACAAACTACTATTATAAGTTTTATTATTAATATGAATAGAATAAGGGGCACACTTTTACTTTTTGTCTTTGCTAGTAGGATTTGCATATATCCTACGAATGTAGATCATTTTACTTGTGAAGTTCCAGTTTGTTTTGTGTAACGACACCCCTAGAGCACGGTGATGTATTAATCATTGGCTGTTGGATGTCGGACATTCGGTAATTCTGACATTTTGACATCCAATAGCCGATGATTAATTAATCAATGTGCTCCAGTGGTGTCTTTAAACAAAACAAACTGTAATTCTGACAAACAGTCTTCTGGCGATACCCGTTACTTGTTTTGTTTGTAGTAGCAAGTGATCTTTTGTTAAAGTTTGTTTTGTTTAAAGTCACCACTAGAGCTCATTGATTTATTAATCATCGGCTATTGGATGTCAAACATTGGGTATTTTTTGACATATAGTCTAAGAAAGGAAACCCGCTACAGTTTCCCATTAGTAGCAAGGGATATTTTATATGCACCACCCTATAGACAGAATAGTACATACCATGACTTTTGATATACCAGTCGTGGCGCACTGGCTGGACGAGAAGTGATCTTTTGTGTGCCCGTTCCCACAAACAGGGCGACACTGGTTGGGACTGGAAATAAACCCCACCCAGAGTACTTTTAAAACTTTAAAGCTACTGACCCTAGTTTTGGAGGTACGTACCTTCTCTGTTCCGCAAATAATGTATTTTTAGCAACTACAAAAAAAGTTTGTTTTGTTTTGTTTAATGACACCACTAGAGCACATTGAATAATTAATAATTGGCTATTGGATATCAAACATTTGGTAAATCTCATACGTAGTCATCAGAGGAAACCCGCTACATTTTTATTAATGCAGTAAGGGATCTTTTATATGCACTTCCCCACAGACAGGAAAACACATACCACGGCATTTGACCAGTTGTGGTGCTCTGATTGGAACGACAAAAAATCCAATCAGTTAAATGGATCCACTGAGGTTGTTCGATCCTGTGACACAAGCTCCTCAAGCGAGCACTGAACCGACTGAGCTAAATCCCGCCCCCTTAAGCAACTAGAAACACAGTGACAACTAGAAACACAGTGACAACTACAAACACAGTGACAACTAGAAACACAGTGACAACTACAAACACAGTGACAACTACAAACACAGTGACAACTAGAAACACAGTGACAACTACAAACACAGTGACAACTAGAAACACAGTGACAACTACACAGTGACAACTAGAAACACAGTGACAACTACAAACACAGTGACAACTAGAAACACAGTGACAACTACAAACACAGTGACAACTACAAACACAGTGACAACTAGAAACACAGTGACAACTACAAACACAGTGACAACTAGAAACACAGTGACAACTACAAACACATTGACAACTACAAACACAGTGACAACTACAAACACAGTGACAACTAGAAACACAGTGACAACTACAAACACAGTGACAACTAGAAACACAGTGACAACTACAAACACAGTGACAACTAGAAACATTGAATTTACCACAGTTAATCAATTAATTAAAGGACCTTATTTCTCTAAAAATGGATAATAAATAAAAATTGTTGGAAACCAAATCTAGCTATTGCATCACCTTAACTGAACCATGATGGGGTGAAATCCATGTCATCCCTCTTGGCAATTTTAGGTTTTGAATTATAGACCATTGCCATAATTCAATTATTTTTACAAAATGTCATTAATAAATGGAGTATGGTGGTTATGAAGATGGTTGAATAAAGTATATTTAGGAACAAATCAAATTATTTTTGTTCAGGTAATACTTTGTTAGACCATTAAATAGGTCAGTGGTCTGTGACAATATGCCTTTAAGGAGTTGTAAGTAATGTAAAATTGAAAAAAAGAAAGAAAAAAAAGAAAGAAGCTGTAATAGACAAAATTATTTTACACAACCTGATAACTTGAATCGGTAACTTTAGGTGCTTTCGTTGTAGGGTCAAATCCCATGGGTGGATCCATTTTCTGATTGCATTGTCCCCGTCACGAACCAGTGTCCCATGAATGGCATATCACTGGTCATGCTGTCCTGTTCTGTCTGTGGAGAAGTGTAAATACAGGATTCCTTGTTACCAATGGGGAAAATGTAGCGTGTTACATCTAAGGTCTCACTACATAGGCGTCATCTGCCATTGAAACCCATGTTAAATACATTATATAAGCATTTATTTTCACTCCAAAATTGAGAACATTTCCGTCTCAGTTTTGTTTGCTATACGACCGCATCTGGCTGTAGTACCAGTCAGAACAGGTGGTTCATTAACCGATTCACCCCGGCTGTCTCTTGTGCTATACATCCATGTCCCAAAAGGTCAATGCATAATATTACAAAATAACATGGGCAAAATACAGCCAGAAGGCTTACCATTAAACAAACATATTGTTTTAATGCTTCATCATTTCCTGTGAACCATAACTTGTGTCACAGTTAGGAACCATAGTGGACCGTGATCAATGAACTCTCACCCGGAAGTGATCTGTGTAGTGAGATCTAATACTACATATAAAACATTAACAAGTGTTTGACATCTAATAGCCGACGATTCATTAATCAATGTGCTTTATAGAACAGCGGATTTGGTGAAAATTATAGAGGAATTAGTGTGCCCTTGATGATAAAAGCATGAAACTTGGCATGGAGTAAGAACATACCAAAAGAGTTATTGTTAGATATAGGAACATTGCAGATTTTTCCTATGGTTGCCATGGCGACCATTTTTCAAAATGGCTATTTGGTCACAAGGGAACCTAATACATGTACTTGAATTAGTTGTTTTTTTTTGTTCTTTGCACAATTAATTAAAATGATTTATAGATATGTCTTTACACATGATGTTGGGGTGCTGGTAGGTACACATTCCAGGGGCAATTCCAGAATATAAGCCAAACGGAATTATATTCATGGTGTCTGTATGTTGTCTTTAAAAAAAGCAAGAAAAAAAAGCTTATAAAATATAGTACGAATATCTACAAGGTTCATATGAAATTGATTTATAAGTATGTTCATTTCACAGATAGGGGTGGAGTTTGTTAAACATCTAAGGGCATATCCTGAAGGAGAGAGGATTGTCTCTGGGAAAGGGTGCTGTTTCTCCTTATTTACTACATTCTTTCTTTAATTATTCATTTCTGAAATTTAATTATGAATTTCTAGTATCACTAAACACAAATAGTGAACAAATTATTATTTTTTAATTGCTTTATTTGACAATAAATATGATTTGTTGTTTTATAAGTAGTACAGGATGTACAACACCAAACCAAAAGACGGTCATGGCTGTGTTATAATTTTGCACTTTCTTACAATGTTTCCGGATTGATCCACGTCTGGGCCCATTGGGCTATTTCTCTTTCCAGCTAGTGTGCCACAACTGGTATATTAAAGGTTGTAGTATGTGTTATCATGTCTGTGGGAACATGCATGTAACATATCCCTGGCTACTAATGGACAGATTCAGCAGGTTTCCTCTCTAAGACTATATGCCAGAATTACCAACTGTTCGACATTCAATAGCCGATGATTAATAAAATCAATGTGCTCTAGTGGTGTCGTTAAACAAAACAAACTTTAACTTTTCTTACAATGTTTCTATGGAGTCAGATGCCAATAATCAAGCTGGATCAACCTCTGTATGCCATTGCTAAACGAATCCATGGGACATGGCCAGCAAGTCAGGATAAAAACAATTTTATTGTATTCTTTGGTGCTCTTCATATTGAAATGACAGTCCTTAAGGTGGTAGGGGATCTACTTGATGGCAGTGGTTGGAAAGATGACATATTGTTTTTTTTAAAAGCCACCCATGTAACACGCACTCGTAAAGGTCATCAAATCACAGCTTATAGCCTAAACACACTCCTGCAAAAGACATATACATGGTACAGCAGCACTCTCGTAGAAGACGAGCATCTGATGTTAATCAAAGAGCGGTGCAGTATCAGAGCTGAAGCAAGTCCCCAGTTTCAGGTTTGGTTCATGGTTTTTCAGCTGGAAGCGAAAGTGGTAATGTTTATTCAAGCAATCCGAGAGACAAAGTTCCTTTTGTATATTGCTGCTCTGACCAATATTGTCCCATTCTGCTTTGCCTTAGATCACAGTCCATTTGAGAGACCAGAACGCCATCCCCATGTATATGCCAAACGTCTGGCAGGGAGATTCACAGTCGAGAAGACAGCATGCCTTTTCTCTGCTATTGCCATTGTAATTGACCAGGCCCAAAATAACGCTGATGTTAAAGGCGATGGTGGAGCTATAAGCCTGACAGAGAATCCGACAGCTCTTAGGCGCTGGATGGTTTGAACCATCCATGGAGACGAGTCAGATGGCAGCACATTTGTTACATCATGAACAGACCAAACAAACACCGAAATCATTTCTCCGAGATGCCAAGTCGCTGACAAATATAGAATGGATAGTCAATCAAGTGTTTGAAAACAGCGATGATCTACTCGACAGACCAGACATTGCAGACCATTCTGTTGTTTATACCATGTGTATACGTGAGACGTTGAGACAAGATCAGTGTGGAATATTTGTGAAAAAACAGCTTGGTTTAGAGACAAACTCCATCCAAGAACCAATCGAGAATTTCTGTCGCTCTTCAAGCGTCCTCCAGTTCGAAATAAATCCAAAGAACAACAGCAAATGTGTTCCCTGAAAAATGTCTGCTCTCTGTTTTCCAGACTTTATGATGCTTGTCAGGTACGGATTGGCAACCTAGATGAGGGTTGGGTTTTTTTAGCAAGAGAATCAAGCCTGGCCACCATCACTGTCACATAAAGACTTGGCACAAAGTCTGACCTTGTGGACTGCCAAGAGGTTCTTGTTACACCAGATTGCAATTTTAACAGACCTCCTGTTGAGGTAATCATCCTTGATGGTTACAGGTTACAAGTTTATTTATTGCCTTAAGTTTTACAACTCATCAGCATACATAATAAATACATGTCTACATACAATATGTACAGTATAATGGTGGGGATTTTTTTTTGTTTTTTTTACATAATATGGTAAATGTGAAAACACAATACAAATACAATATGAAACTGGATTAAATCAAATTATTTCTTAAAGGGACATTCCTGAGTTTGCTGCAATTTTAAAGATGTTATCGACTAACAGAGACTTTTTAACGATTGTAATTACATATCAAACATATTTTTTTCTGCATAAAATATTAGTGGCTGTATATTATATGTTTCTGATCGTTCTAATAGTTGTACTAGGTTAAATTTCATTTTATGTCCTAAAATATATTTTTTCGTACATACGAAATTATTTGAAGACAAAATCCAGTTTGGGCTCCTTAAAAATATTAAGACGACCAGAAACACATTGAATATACAGACACTGATATTCCAAACAAGAAAATATATTTAATATGTAAGTTTAATCGTAGAAATATTTTATTAATCGGAAACATCTAACAATGCAGCAAACTCAGGAATGTCCCTTTTAATTATTTGCCCGAATTAAATATTTCCCAAGGTTATTGAGCTCTTTAATGTTTTCAGTAGTTAGTAACTAAATTAGCTTAAAAACACAAGGTCGTCTATAATAATAATATGCTTTAATAACATTTTTGTTTAAGATCATTATATCTGTGATACTGCAGTATAAAATGGAATTCATCTTCGATTTCATTGAAATTACAAACTGTACATAGTCTTTGAGTTTTTTCAACATTTTTGTATCTACCAAATTCTATATTTAACGTATGAGCACATGTTCTAATCTTTGCTAATTCTTTTAAATAAATCATTGCTACATGTTTTTTCAAATAGGTTTGTAACTTAAATTCGTTTGTTGGACACCCAATAGCCGATGTATTTTTCGTGCTGGGGTGTCGTTAAACATCCATTCATTCATTTTTAAATTCGTTTAATAAATATTCATAAAGACTTCCTTTTGATGTTGTTTTTATTCTGCTATAGCATTCCTGCATAAATACATCCCGTAATCGTTCTTTTATTACGTTAAAAATATCATTATCTAACTTTTATAACTTCCATATATAACTTAAACCAATCCCGCTGAGTTCCTGTCTGATATTCGACCGGCCTCGGTGGCGCAGTGGTTAAGCCATCGGACTACAGGCTGGTAGGTACAGGGTTCGCAGCCCGGTACCGGCTCCAACCCAGAGCGAGTTCTTAAGGGCTCAATGGGTAGGTAGTTGTAAGGCCACTACACCCTCTTCTCTCTCACTAACCACTAACAAACTAACAACTAACCCACTGTCCTGGACAGGCAGCCCAGATAGCTGAGGTGTGTGCCCAGGACAGCGTGCTTGAACCTTAATTGGATATAAGCACGAAAATAAGTTCAAAATCAAATCAAATCTGATATTCGTTAACCATCTGTCTTCATAATGCTGTATTTTTACACAAAAAGCCTGCAAAATACAGTTATTTGTGTTACATAACTTAAAGGGACATACCCTAGTTTTTAAACACTAAGGCATATTTGTTTACTATTAGAGCCGTTTTTGATAACTGAAATCATACTTTACTTAGACTTTATTGTTTAGATTATCAATTTCCGTACATTCGAAGTGTTTTTGGTCATCCTGGTATTTCACAAAATACCTTTCTCATATTTTTAAAAACGCACGTGCGTCTGAGAAGTAACGAGTTTTAGCCTATTTTCGAGGGTATTTCACCATTTCAAAGTCACAGACTCATGTTTCATTGAATTGTAACTTTATCCAAACGTGTTACAGGTTTGTAGATTAACTAAACTTAGTGTTAATTTTCACAGGTTGAAACGAGGGTATGTCCCTTTGGCTTCCTCCCATTTGGTCGAATTCCCAATTGGTCGAACTGCTAAAACAACAAATGGTTCAGTGGTCTTACTGACATGCAGGTTGGTACCTCAGTCATTTTAATGAACTGTTCCAGATTATTTGGAAACCGATTATTATTTTATAGATGTTATAGATGTCGATTAACGCATAAAGTATGCAAATATGACAAATATCGAAATAGTCCATGTATTGAATGTAGTGAATGTCTGTATATAATTTAAAAAGAAGGTCTCCATCTAAAAATGTTTATTTCACAAAAAGCAAAAAAAATAAATTAAAAACAAATTCTATATTTTAAAATATTAATTCTTTCAAGTACACATACAAATACAAATGTCCACTTATGCAGGAGTTTCTTTCAGAATGTTACACTCACTATGTCACAATCACTGCAGCTTCGTGAGGTGACCATTGTCCATCTATAATCAAAACTTGTATAAACATGAAGAGGCCATGTTCATTACATACACAGGTAATCAGGTAGTGTTTATATAACAGACGAGTACTTATTTGCATCGGAAAGCGCCCTAGTTCACTCAATATAAGATGGTTACAACGTGCCTTTACGTACTCCTAGTATTTGCTTACAGAACAGGGCCCAAATTCATCGTAAGCCTAGTTTTGCACGTAAACGTAAATCTACGACTAAATCACAATTTTTACTACTATTATAGTACAAGCTAATATAGTTTAAAATACACACATTTCATTTTCTTTTGCCCTTAAAATGCTCCATCTGTTGGTATGATGTAATTTTCTGCGTGAAATAGATGCCAAAGACGTATAACTGTATGGCCGGTATAACCGCCTAGTCGCAGACGTCAACACGATGTTTTGTGAAATAGGCCCTTGTATATGCAATATCTCTATATCGGTAGCTTTATGAAATCCCCATATTTCACAATCATAATTTGAAACACTGTTTACATATGTATCGAATACAGATAACATTGTTTCAATATTGAAATAATTTTTAATGCAAATACCGAATACTGCAAACAGTGCTTTTCGACCTTGTTCTGCAATTCTTTTCTGTGTGCGGTTAAACTGACCATTATAGAAGAAAGGAAGGAAGGAAATGTTTTATTTAACGACGCACTCAACACATTTTATTTACGGTTATATGACGCCAAACATATGGCTAAGGACCACACAGATATTGAGAGAGAAAACCCGCTGCCGCCACTTCATGGGCTACTGTTTTCGATAAGCAGCAAGGAATCTTTTATATGCACCATCAGACAGACAGGATGGTACATACCACGGCCTTTGTTACACCAGTCGTAGTGCACTGGCTGGAACGAGAAATAGCCTAGTGGGGCCACCGACGGGGATCGATCCTAAACCGACCGCGCATCAAGCGAGCGCTTTATCACTGGGCTACGTCCCGCCCCTATTATAGAAAAACAATAAAACAAGATAATTAAACTCAGTAACAACGTCTAATTGATTTCCGTTGTAAAACCATACTTCACCATACTTCATTATGTGTCGTATCCCCCCCCCCCCCCCCTGCCTCGTTAAAAAAAATAACAATCTTTGTTTTATCCGTATTAACAGTTAAATCCCATTTTGGTGAAGTGAGCATTGTTTGTAGCCCACTAGACACCACTAGCGAACGCTTTACCACTGGGCTACGTCTCGCCCCTTGCCCTCCCCCCCCCCCCCCCCCCCCCCCGCATTTAATAAGACCACTTTTGAGATATGTGGCATAGCTTGTTATAAACATCTGATTCATCTGGCCAATAAATTCGTGTAATTTAATTTGAACTTGTATCAGCGTACCAGCTACTATTGTACTTGAATATATCAATTATGATAACAATTACTATGCCGAGGGCGAGACCTAGCCCAATGGTAAAGCGCTCGCTTGATGCGCGGTCGGTTTGGCATGGATCCTCGTCGGTGGGCCCATTGGGCTATTTCTCGTTACAGCCAGTGCACCGCGACTGGTATACCAAAGGCCGTGGTATGTGCTATCCTGTCTGTGGGATGGGGCATATAAAAGATCCCTTGCTACTAATGGAAAAATGTAGCGGGTTTCATCTGTAAGACTATATATCTAAATTACTAATTATTTGACATCCAATAGTCGATGCTTAATAAATCAATGTGGAGTCGTTAAACAAACCTAACAACATTATTATACAGAACTACATGTAGGGTAGTCAAAGACATTTCCCTTTATTTCTGAAATTAGCAGCTTGACCCCACATTTTTAATAATTTACTCCAAGAGTGAGGGGATATAATTGTTATATCCATGGTATATATACATATTATGTTGATAGAAATGTTGCGCGTAGCAGTTTTATTCACATGTGTTATTATTGGGATTTGATTTGACGGTATGTACCCTTAAAATTGTAGTTCAACTGCTGTGCGATTCTGTCTTTAATAATAATAATAATAATAATAATAATAACAATATTAATAATAATAATGATAATAATTAAAAAAAAAAATTTTTAAAGTAACATTCTCGAATGCTGAGGTATTTCTCTAAAATAGATCTGCTTCAAATTTAAGACAAAAAACCTGTTTTCGTTAGCCTCACATCACACCCATCCAGAAATAACCTACATGCATTATCCTGCTAAACCTGCTCAACTTGTAATGAATCACTCTGTACTTGACGTTTTGAATTTTATCGTCAGTCTTTGATTTTTTAAAAGTCAAGTTAACCTACATACTACATACGCGCGAACTTACGACAGACAGCCATATAGGGCATATAGACAGAAACACAGAGAGAGACAGAGACCGAGACAGATCGAGACAGAATTACAGCCAAAGGTTTGTTTTGCCTAACAACACAACTAGAGAGAGAGAGAGAGAGAGAGAGAGAGAGAGAGAGAGAGAGAGAGAGAGAGAGATGAGAGAGAGAGAGAGAGAGAGAGAGAGAGAGAGAGAGAGAGAGAGAGAGAGAGAGAGAGAGAGAGATATGGACAGAGAGAGATGGAGAAAGAGGGAGTGATAGAGTGAGATGGAAAGAGAGATGGAGAAAGAGTGATAGAGTGAGGTGGAGTGAGATGGAGAGAGAGAGAGAGAGAGAGAGAGAGAGAGAGAGAGAGAGAGAGAGAGAGAGATTTTGTTTATTAAATGCATGCTGCTAATAAATATTTTGACAAAAATAATTTTTCATAAGTAAATTGTGTTCTGACAGTAGTGAAAAGATTGAAAAAAACCCCAAAACTAAAAAATCACAAGAAACGAAATATCCTATTTAAGGATCGAAAGAACATGGGCGTCGGAAAAAGACAGGGGGTTTGGTCGAAGAAGGCAGTGCCCCCCCCCCCCCCCCCCCCATCTACGACGCCTAAAAGAAAGAATACAAGATAAAAAGAGAAGAAAGGAAGGGAAACAAGTAGCAAATAGAAAGTGTAATGCGTTTGTTGACGAATGTCGTCGGAAATAATTTATCATGTTTTCTAGCAGTAGTATAACAAAAAAGGAAACGAAGAAAAGGCCAATAGATTAAAAGCAACTCCTTTTTTTTTGTTATTCACATCACATTCGTCATAAATAATTTTTTCAGCTTAAAGGCACGTTGTTTTCTATAAGCAGTACGACACTAATTTAATTGTAAGTTGTGAAACAGACGATTTCCGGCAGATCTCGTGATTGATGGCCTCGTTCTGGAGCCCGTAACACACTTGTACCTGTCAGCCACTGGTTCTTGACCTCTGCGTGGTTTCTGCTATTTCTAGTGAAAAACTCTACGAGCTGGGTCCCACTGACAACTACAAAGAAAACAGAAGAAGAAGAAACGAAAGAAAAGATTGTTTAACGACGACATTAATGGACCTATTTTTCACATTTTCAGTGCGCATGCGCAAGTTTTGTAGACTATTTTAAGCTACCGGCTCCAAACCATAGCGAGTTCTTAAGGGCTCAATGGGTAGGTGTAAGACAACTACACCCTCTTCTGTCTCACTAACCACTAACCAACTAACCCGCTGTCCTGGACAGACAGCCCAGATAGCTGAGGTGTGTGTCCAGGACAGCGTGCTTGAACCTTAATTGGATATGAGCACGAAAATAAGCTGAATGAAATGAAAGGTGTTGGCGGTCCTGGACGGAAGAACTTGGGCCGATGAAAGGCGTGCGCTATAACTGCTTGTTTTGAATGTCCACGTTAAAAACCTTGAACTTGAATTTTTGTTTTAGCGCCGCTTGCTGGTTTGAGCGTGCGAGCCCCCCCCCCCCCCCCCCAGTCCCTCCTGTCTTGGGCGAAGGAGAGCGCTGGCAAAAGTGAGAACCTGTGCCAAAGACAGGCGTGGTTCTGAATGACATCAGTGGCGTAATAGTAAAGTCATTCGAACTTTAGGTACTGGGTTCGGTTCCCACCCAGATCGAGTTTTAACAACTTCTGCAGCGGAGGAAGGTGTAATGCTCCTATACAGGCTTTTCTCTCACTAACAACTATTTCAGAGGCCGATCTACAGGGGGCCTGCACCCCCCCCCCCCCTAAATTTCGCGATAGTTATAATTTTATTATATTATACTACTCAAAAGAATTTAAGGGTCAAAAATTTATAACCAAATAAGTTTCAGAGTGTATTACATTGATGATGTAAACTACACCAAATTTTTTATTTATTGTTCCATATTTACAAAAACCCACAAATAAACGTCACTGTATACAAGAAAGTCACATGACATGCTGTCAAAGTTGAAGGTTGTCAAACATGGATTTTACACATTAGAACATTCGTTTAATAGTGTGTGAATCCACCCCTGGCGCGAATACACTCGACACATCGTTGCCTCATGCTGTTGATCAGACGTCTGAAGAACTCTTGGGGAATGGCCTGCCACTCTGCCATAAGAAGTTGACCCAGATCATGAAGGTTGGCCGGAGGGGCATGGTTATCCCGAACTCTCCCTGCCTAATTCGTCCCAGGCGTTCTCTATTGGGGCCAAGTCAGGCGAATATGCTGGCCAATCCATCCTGGCGATACCTTGTTGTCTGAGAAAGTCCGTTACCACCCTGGCGCGGTGGGGTCTGGCATTGTCATCCTGCAGAACTGCCCCGCCGCCAATCTGCTGAAGGCCTGGGAGAACCAACGGCCGGATAATCTCATTCAGATAGCGGATTCCATTCAGATTGCCATCCACCACATAGAGGGGGGTCCTGTGGTGGATAGAGATGCCGCCCCACACCATGACGCTGCCACCACCGAACCGGTGACGTTGTCTAACGTTAACGTCAGCGAAGCGCTCCCCAGGATGTCTGTAGACACGAACCCGACCGTCGTTGAACTGGAGACTAAACCTGGACTCATCAGTGAACATCACTCGACCCCACTGAACACGTTGCCACCGCAGATGAAGTGTGCACCAGTGACGTCTGGCCGTTCTGTGACGTGGTAGGAGTGGTGGTCGAACAGCCTGGCGACGGCAGCGTAGATTATTGGCTCTCAGACGATTGCGTATGGTTTGATCAGACACTCGAGTTCCAGTCGCAGTCCGCAGATTGTCACGTAATCGGCGTGCAGTGGTTGTGCGTTGACGTAGAGCCATATTGGTGATGTAGCGGTCCTCTCTATTTGTAGTGCTTCGGGGTCTTCCCGAACGTGGACGATGCTTGGTACCGTTGCCACAGTCGGCCAACGACACTCTGGCTGACATCAAGTCTCAGAGCAACATTTCTTTGCGTATTGCCATCCTGAGGCCAAGCAATAGCCCTTCCTCGATCTTCGATAGTCAGTTGACGTCGTACCATTGTCGAATTTGGAGTGTGCACCGTACACGAACGCAAGCTCCAATTATACGGAAATTTCAGCACTGGGAACATGGAATACACATGCAAAGCGTGCAAATGAAGCGCTTTGTGAAAAAGCAAGTTATGGGCACTTAGCAGACCTTTCGCTTTCGCCCTAATTTACGTGCAAATGTAAGCATGTTTTCGCCATTAGAACTAGTCGACAGTGTCAATGACAGTGGATTTTAATTCATTTATGGGTTGCTTAGACCCACTTTCGTCAAAATGGAACAATACCATGCGTGACATTATGGTCTAGATAATATAATTGACATTCAGAAAATAATGTCGAAAATATCGTATATATTAATTTTCTTTTCTTTTTTTACGATCCTCCTCCAAACCTCCCCCAAAGTTCCCTTGGCATTTCACCTCATGTCACTGCCCCCCCCCCCCCCCCCAAAATGGATTTTCTGGATCCGCCACCTGTCCTCGCAAGGTAGCTCATATAGCCGAGGTGTTTGTGTGTACCTACAACACACTTGAACAGCGTGCTTGAACCTTAATTGGCGATAAGCACGAAAATCAAGTTAACGGAGGCGTCCTGGCATATTATGGTTATTTTAATACTTTGTCTAGAGCAAAATAGAAAACTTGGTTTTCCCACAGCCCACTCCTACCCAGTAACAGCAAGAGATATTTTATTACATAGAAATCAAATAGTAGGACGCCAACTGGTCAATAGCCGCGTACCTTAGACTAGCTTAAGTGAACTCTAGTCCTACTTAGCTCAGTGGTACAGAGTTAGCCTGATGCGCGATCGATCTAGGATCAATCCCGATCTAGGATCGATCTCCGTCGGTGGGCCCATTGGGCTATTTCTCGTTCCAGCCATTGCTCCACGACTATTACACCAAAGGCCGTGGTATGTGCTATGGGATGGTGCATATAAAAGATCCCTTGCTGCTAATCGAAAAGAGTAGCCCATGAACTGGCGGCAGCGGGTTTCCTCTCTCAATATCTGTCTGACACCATATAACCGTAAATAAAATGTGTTGAATGCGTCGTTAAATAAAACAGTTCCTTCCTTTTTTCTTTTGTTTCCTCGCTCAATTTCTGTGGTCCTTAACCATATGCTCGACGTCATATAACCGTAAATACAATGTGTTGAGTGTGTCGTTAAATAAAACATTTCCTTCCTTCCCTCTAGCCCTACCCTGTTTATATGTAAGGATAGAACTATCAATTTCGTATTAATAAACATTCATTTCATTTCAACTTATTTTCGTGCTTATATCAAATTAAGGTTCAAGCACGCTGTCCTGAGCACACACCTCAGCTATCTGGGATGTCTGTCCAGGACGGCGGGTTAGTGGTTAATTGTTAGTGGTTAAAATATCGCTCTAGGTGGGAGCCGGTACCGGGCTGAGAACCCTGTACCTACCAACCTTATGTCCGATGGCTTTACTACGACGCCACCAAGGCCGGTTTAACAAACAAACGAATATGGAAAAAAAGGAATGTTTATTATTATTATTATTATTATTGAACGACGCACGCAACACGTTTTAATTACAGTTATATGGCGTCGAACAATTATGGTTAAGGACCACACAGATAATACATGAGAGGAAACCCGTGCTTGCCACGCAATTACTACTTTTTTCGATTAGCAGCAAGGGATGGTTTGTATGCTGCATCCCACAAAAAGAATAGTACATACCACGGCCTTTATTAAACCAGTAGTTTTGGCTACAAAGAAATGATCAGCAAGTCTTATTGATTCTGTTTCTGATCGGCTGAAATTTCGAAGGAGAGGAACTTTTGTTTAACGACCCCTCGCAGGCGCGTGTGTAGGAAGTTTAGCGCTGGGGGTGGGGTCGAGATTGTGCCCCCCCCCCCCCCCACACACACACCCCATGCACACACGCCTGCCTCAACACCTTTTAAACTACACCTTAGTCCTATTGCATTTTGGGCAATGTAAAATATATACTTTTTTAACCTTAAAGTTACACATTGTTTACAATTAACTGTTGGCTTAAATACTACTACTACTATTACTACTACTACTACTACTACTACTACCACTACTACTACTACTAAAAAAAGAAAGAAAGAAATGTTTTATTTAAAGGGACATTCCCGAGTTTGTTGCATTGTAAGATGTGTCCGACTAATAAAATATTTTTGGAAATAAGATGAAATTTAACCTAGTGCAAATATTAGAACGATCAAAAACATGTTTAATATACAGCCACTAATATTGTATGCAGATACATATATTTGTATTTAATTACAATCGTTAAAAAGTCTCTGTTAGTCAATAACATCTTAAAAATTGCAGCAAACTCAGGAATGTCCCTTTAACGACGCACTCAACACATTTTATTTACGGTTATATGGCGTCAGACATATGGTTAAGGACCACACATGGTTTGAGAGGAAACCCGCTGTCGCCACTACATGGGCTACTCTTTCCGATTAGCAGCAAGGGATCTTTTACAGGCAGGATAGCACAAACCATGGCCTTTGTTAAACCAGTTATGGAGCACTGGTCGAGGCAAGTGGTTTACACCTACCCACTGAGCCTTGCGGAGTACTCACTCAGGGTTTGGAGTCGGTATCTGGATTAAAAATCCCATGCCTCGACTGGGATCCGAACCCAGTACCTACCAGCCTGTAGACCGATGGCCTAACCACGACGCCGGTATACTACTACTACTACTACTACTACTACTACTACTGCTACTACTATATATATAATATGATATGATATAATATGATATGATTGATATATAATATGATATGATGTGATATATGATGTGATATATGATGTGATATATGATATGATATGATATGATATATGATATTTGATATGATATATATGATATATGATATGATATGATATGATATGATGATATATGATATGATATGATATTATATGATATATCAGGTTTGGGTCAATATCAATATGATATATGATATGATATAATATCATAATATATGATATGATATGATATATCATAATATATGATATGATATGATGGTATATGATATGATATTATATCATATCATAATATATATGATATGATGATATGATATGATATGATATGATATGATATGATATGATATGATAATAATAATAAAATTTAAAAAGAAAGAAAAGGAAAACTCGAAAAGAAAAGAAACAAACAAAGAAAAAAAAGACATTATATTCCGTCATCTTTGATATTGACCCAGACCTGAAATCTACACCATGCACTGTTATAATAACATGCACGTTTTCACCTGGTGGTTTCATACATACTAGTACGTATATATATATGCCTGATCTTTTATTGGAAACTTATCTAGATCATATATCTTGTTATGTAATATTGAAAAAACCCACATAAGTCATTCTCCTGCTTGGAGCAATCGGTACATAGGGACACCAAAATAGATTTTTCCCTCCAGCGGCAAAAGCTGCACCGTTGAATAAATGTCGACTACAGTTGGTTTGTAACTGAGTGCATGTAGTCTAGGGGTTAGATCGAGCTATCGTGTAAAGTAAAAGGTTTTATATGTCACCAGAAGATATACTTTTTAAAACCCAACATATAATTAAATCTATCATTACTATCATAAAAACCAAAGACATTAATTTTTTTCAAAATGCCATTGCACCACGACTGGTCTGGATCTAGTCAAAATTAACTTTAATGAATTGGGGGGAAAAAAACCCACATTTTGTTTACTGTGCATATCCAAAATCATGTCAATATTTAAGCATATATGGAACTAGATAGGAATTATAAAAAAATTTTACCTCAATACTTAAGCATATTTGGAACCAGGTCAATTGAGGCTGGTAGGAACTGGGTTCGTATCCCACCTGAGGCAATGTGGGATTTTTCAGGCTAGTACCGGCTTCAACCCAGAGTGAGTGCACCGCTAGGCTCAATGGGTAGGTGTACGGCCACATACACCCTCTTCCCTCTCACTAACCACTAACTAACTAACAACTAACCCACTGTCCTGAACAGACGGCCCAGATAGCGGAAGTGTGTGTGCCCAGTACAGCGTGCTTGAACCTTAATTGGATATAAACACGAAAAATAAGTTGAAATGAAATGATAAATGCATTTGTACGCTTAAAAAAAGAAGAAAAACAAACTTTTATTTAACGACGCACTCAACACATTTTATTTACGGTTATATGGCGTCAGACATATAGTTAAGGACCACACAGATCTTGAGAGGAAACCTGCTGTCGCCACTACATGGGCTACTCTTTCCGATTAGCAGCAAGGGATCTTTTATTTGCGCTTCCCACAGGCAGTACAGCACAAACCATGGCCTTTGTTGAACCAGTTATGGATCACTGGTCGGTGTAAGTGGTTTACACCTATCCATTGAGCCTTGCGGAGCACTCACTCAGGGTTTGGAGTCGGTATCTGGATTAAAAATCCCATGCCTCGATTGGGATCCGAATCCAGTACCTACCAGCCTGTAGACCGATGGCCTAACCATGACGCCACCGAGGCCGGTTTTTACGCATGGCTGCAATCAAAAGGTTGTTAGTGACAGAGTCGGATGTAGGAGGGTTTATATGCACTTTCTCACAGACAGGACAACACATACCACAGCCTTTGATCAGTTGTGGTGCACTGGTTGGAACGAGAGAAAAAACCAATCAATTGAATGGATCCACCGAGGTGGTTCGATCCTGCGACATGAGCACCTCGACCGAGCACTCGACCGACTGACGTAAATCTCGCCCACGAGTCAGATGGGCGTGCATGTCACTTTAAATACCACATACTATAGATCCAGTCTTGTCATTGGTGATAAATGTGACATTATTTGTTGTCAGTTTTGTTTTCTCGGCAATTAACTGTATGTAATATTATTTCATCCAGTCTAGTTCCCTTGTGGTTGACACACGTATGGAGAACCTATAAAACTACATGTAAGTACAAAATGTACTATATTAAAGAGACATTCCTGAGTTTGCTGCACTTTTTAAGATGTTGTCGACTAACAGAGACTTTTTAACGACTGTAATTACATATCAAATATATTTTTCTGCATAAAATATTAGTGGCTGTATATTAAACGTGTTTCTGATCGTTCTAATATTTGTACTAGGTTAAATTTCATCTTATTTCCTAAAATATAGTTTTTTCGTACGTACGAAATTATTTGAAGACAAAATCCAGTTTGGACTTCTTACAAGTATTAAGACGACCAGAAATACATTGAATATAAAGACACTGATATTCTAAACAAGAAAATATATTTAATATGTAAGTTTAATCTTAGAAATATTTTACTAGTCGGAAACATCTTACAATGCAGAAAACTCAGGAATGTCCCTTTAAAGTTTAAAGCTATGAGAATTTACACAAATACAAGAGGCGGGACGTGACCCAGTGGTAGAGCGCTCGCTTGATGCGCTTTCGGTTTGGGATCTATCCCTGTCGGCGGGCCCATTGAGCTATTTCTCGTTCCAGCCAGTGCATCACGACTGGTATATCAAAGGTCGTGGTATGTGCCATCCTGTCTGCGGGATGGTGCATATAAAAGGTCCTTTGCTACTAATGGAGAGAAAAAAATGTAGCGGGTTTTCTCTTTAAGATTATATGTCAATATTACATATTATATGTGCTCTAGTGGTATCGTTAAACCACCAATTTTTTTTTTTTACACAAATAGAAACTGCTTGTAATACCTTTCACAGAGTATTAAACAGAGCGTTCTCGTGAGGTGCTTGGGTAGCAAGGTTGAACCTCCTCGGCAGACCTTTTGGGGTTTTCCCGTCCCAACCAGTGCCCCACGACTGGTATATGAAAGGCCATGGAATCTGCTGTCCTGTCTGTAGGAAAGTGCCTTAAAAGATCCCTCGATTGTAATGGGACAAAAAGGTGGCGGGTTTTCTCAGACGCACGTGCGTTTTTAAAAATATGAGAAATGCATTTTGTGATATTAAAAACACCAGGATGACCCAAAACACTTCGAATTTACGGAAATTAATAATCTAAACAATAAAATCTAAGTAAAGTATGATTTCTGTTATCAAAAACGGCTCTAATAGGAAACAATATGCCTTAGTGTTTAAAAACTAGGTTATGTCCCTTTAAAGTTTTACATCCCATAGCCGACGATCAATGAGCTGAATTTACTACATACATTTACAATGCTTAAACACCTGCGTTTAAGAAAAACAGGCCACGTAACTTCCGCCCAGTGTGTTTTAGTGATATCGTGATACAAAACAAACTTTAATGTCAATTAAATAAAGAAAACGTTCTGGGGTGTGGTTATACAACCATACCTTTCTATGTGAATTGTATTTCAGTTCACTCCCCGCGAGCGAACACTCGCCATGTTTCCTCCACCATAAATCACGCAATTACGACGATATATACGAAACGAAACGAAACGAAACAAGGACCAGTTGTCAGCCGAATCTGGGTCAGACTTATGAATAGATATGTAACATAAGACAATTGAATATTCATAACCTTACATTATAATAACATACAAATATAGATATGAATATCCATATAAGGACATTAATGAATATTCATGTGGTGGAGTTTAATATATATATATACATGTTGACCGCGAAAAGAAATTTCCCATCAACTAGAGCTGAATGAAAAGTATGTGGAGAATAGTTTCCATGGATTCCACGCGAGTTTGCCTCTCATTTCACTGACAACTGAAAAGAAGATATTGTATTGTTTAAAGGTAGGTTAGATATTTGGTTTCATATATTGTGTTATATTTTCAGGTAGGGTATATATAATTTTAATTTTGAAAAGTTAGATATTTATTTATATTTTCATGTATAGTAACTATTTTGTTACATTTACAAGTATATTAACTATATTGTAGTAATGTATTACATTCCTGTATTGTACTTAGTTTGCTGTAAACACAACAACAGGCCCGTGCTTATAACACGTTTAGAAAGAAAGAAATG
>NC_054711.1:24961050-24992800 GCF_016097555.1 Gigantopelta aegis
CTGACAAAATGGCGTATAGTGAAGCGTAACAGGACAAAGGGACGCGGTGTATGATTGATGTAATGGTCATTTGTATGTGAGAAGTATTATCTTAATAAACGCCGTTAAACCAAATACTTAACATTTGACCCAAATAGGCTGGCAACACGTTTCGTGTGGTATTGTGCAACTGTTGTCTAACTGGCCAGAAAGTCACGATTTAGCTAGGGCCGAAATAAAGCCCTATTCTTACACACCCGTTGGTGAGAACATCATTCGTTGATAGGTTATTTTCATAACACTTATTAATAACACACATACGAGTGATAGCAATTTAAAGTCATACCACTGGCTGCTTCTAGGTGTTGACCAGGCCTGGATCTTATAAGGGTGTACACTATCAAATCAAATAGTAACATGTATAGCTAAAGCTTCTACCTGCAGCGTATCAATCGACATAAACGCCACGGATATAAATACTACCATCCCTCACCCTTAAAGGGGTCAAGCTGCTCATTTCTGAGATAACGGGTAGCGTCTATGACTACCCTAGTCCCGCACAAAATTCGAGTACGTTTTTTTCACAGGTACCCCATACATGTTTCAAGCACAAGGCTGCTTGACACAGTGGTACTAGATGAAATAAAATTGCATACATTTTTTACCCAGATGAAACT
The DNA here is from genome assembly GCF_016097555.1 of Gigantopelta aegis. Classification (NCBI taxonomy): domain Eukaryota; kingdom Metazoa; phylum Mollusca; class Gastropoda; order Neomphalida; family Peltospiridae; genus Gigantopelta; species Gigantopelta aegis. Next base: position 24,961,707 of record NC_054711.1, read on the forward strand.
TATTTTTACAACCAACACACTCGCATTCATAACCAATCACAGGACTTGTGCTATTCACTTCTCTATCAGAAGTTCGCTGCATCTCGAACTTTGAGCTAACCGAAAGTTATTTGGTTTGGTACTACCTATAAAACTTTTAGATTCTAGACTCGAGACTCTAATAGTCTCCGACAGTAATGTCATGACAACGCCGTGCAAATTGTATGCGTGTGAGATTGAGTCTAAATGTTGTATAAGCACGGGACCTGGCTCCGTATTCCTAAACGTACTTAAGTCAATGTATGATACTTATTTACGTACTTTAAGTATGTATTTAGGTATCATACATTGACTTAAGTACGTTTATGAATACGGAGCCTGGTCGCTACTGCCATACCACCTAAAGAAAAATAAAAACAGTAACAATCGATTAATATGTGACGTATAAGTTAACCGAAAACTGATTACACTGTTACATTGTAAGAGCTAGGGCCGTAAATAACTTTTAGTTCGAAAAGACGTTTAAATTTATTTTTGAAGATGAGTAAGAAATAGAATACTACATTCGTGTTCGTTAAATACCATTTATCTGACAACTCGTTGCTTAAAAACGTATCAAACTCGCTTTTGATCGTTAGATGCACTTTAAAACAACTCGTTGTGAGATAAATGGTATCTAACGGCCACTCGTGTAGTATTATCTATTTCTAGCTGTAGCATTATTTTACAGCTTTTAGTAGTATAAACAGCAAACACAGCTACAGTTGGGTGCTTTAACCAGCATTGGACATTGTCAGCTGTCTTGGTGTAACATAATACATTTTGTCACTACATGTAGTTTTAACATACTTACTGTACAACAATTTAGAGGCGGCCCATACTCAGAGCGTTAAGATGGCGAACAGCAATTGTAGGTTAGGTTGATGATGACAACCTAGATAAACACACACCTAAAATAACGCCAAACACTCATTTAGGTCAGTCGGTTGAGTGCTCGCATGAGGTGCTTACGTCGCCGGATCGAACCACCTTGGTGGATCTAGTCAACTGATTGGTGTTTTTTTCGTTCCAATCAGTACACCGCAACTGGTCAAAGACTGTGGTATATGCGTTTATATCTGTGGGAAAGTGCATATATAAGATCTCTTGCTTTATTAGGAAAAATGTAGCGGGCTTCCTCTGATAACTGAGTCAGAATTACCAAATTTTTGACATCCAATAGCCGATGATTATAAATTTATCAATATGCTCTAGTGGTGTCGTTAAATAAAACAAACTTTCTTTCACTGAGCATGTGTCACTGAAATACATTCCTTTTATAAATTCGTGTTAACCAGCCCCACCCCATTGCACTAATATGTAACTGCTTAAAACATGTCTACACAGTCACTGTCACTTAAACTACATAGAAACAACAGCTTTTCTTACGACCAGTAAATCTTATTAACGGTGCTCCATTTGACATGGAGGAGTGTAAACATAGTAATTATTACTGCTTCTTGACCGACACACATGTAACCTACATATTTGCGCATGCGCATAAACTACAGTGCATGCGAATTCTCAATAACAAACAGAATATGTTAACATAGTACAAACACATGGGAATAAGAAATAAGAAATGCATATTTTATTTTATTTTATGTTAATTTATTTGACGTTAATCTGGACATTTTAAAACAAAAATACGGTTTTGTTATTTCAACTTATTTTCGAGATTATATCCAATTAAGGTTCAAGTACACTGTCCTGGGTACATACCTCGGTTATCTGGGCTGTCTGTCCAAGACAGAGAGTTGGTGGTTTGTTGTTAGTGGTTGGTGAGAGGGAAGTCGGTGTAGTGGCCCGATCCGCCTCTGCTTATACCTAACAGATGAGTCATTATTAAAATCAGACTAATTTTTACCCGATTTAAATGAAAATACTAGAATGCTGATAACAAAGTTTGGTAATGTTTGCTTCTGTACCAAACAGCTATATAGGGTTCTAAACAAATCACTACGCATTGTTACATGTATTATAACTAATATTGTGAGTAGAATGATTTAGATGCATAGTGTTTTGCAGCACATTACAATTTTATTAAATATTTTCAACTTAATTCTACAGAGGTTATTTGTAGAATCGATTAATTTGTAATTATTTATCACAAATAACTGTAACGAGAAAACGAAATATAACGTATGGTTTTGCTGTAACCCCCCCCCCCCCAATAAACAAAGAGATAGGTGTGTGATAAATAATTTAAAATATTTACTATAGTCAATATGTTACTAAAGGTTATTGTAAGACAACAAACATTAAATATAGTATAATTCTGGTTGTTATTTAATTATACCAGTGTCACTCTGTGTGAAATTTAACGAGTTCTTTGACCCTTTCTGGAGATCACATTTCTTCAGTATTATCGTAATACCGACAAAGACCAGTCTACGAAATCCAGAAATTCCACTGGCGGTGAAATATGTCCTCGACTAACAGACGTCATTTCCTCATTCATCTTCAGGGAAGGGACACCTGATTTATAACACTCAAAATCGTCGGTTCATCCACGCTGCATTAAATATGGTATAAATACTATAGGGTTCTCCAACGTGAACAGACGATATTTGAGTTTAAAATAAAAACAAAAATAATAAACAAAACAAAAACAATAAACAATAAACAAACATAAAATAAAACAAAACAAAACAAAACAAAAAACAACAAACCCCAAAACAAAACAAAATACAGCATAGACAAATAAAAATCACCCCCAAAAAATCCACAACAATCACAAAAAGAAAACAAGACAAAAATAGTAAAACGACAAAACCCCAAGACATAATAAACCGAATCCATTAAAAAAAAGAAAAAGAAATGTTTTATATAACGACGCACTCAACACATTTTAATTACGGTTATATGGCGTCAGACATATGGTTAAGGACCACACATATATAGAGAGAAGAAACCCGCTGTCGCCACTTCATGGGCTACTCTTTCCGATTAGCAGCAAGGGATCTTTTATATGCACCATCCCACAGACAGGATAGCACATACCACAGCCTTTGATATACCAGTCGTGGTGCACTGGCTGTGACGAGAAATAACCCAATGGGCCTACCGACGGGGATCGATCCCAGACCGACCGCGCATCAAGCGAGCGCTGTACCACTGAGCTACGTCCTGCCCCTACGAATCCATTAGGAATACAATCTATTGTTTCGGAACTCCTCGGCCAATCTATTGTTTCGGAACTCCTCGGCCAATCTATTGTTTCGGAACTCCTCGGCCAATTCCACGAATCAGAGCCTCGGATACACGACAGTTTGTGAAACGAAAGCGTCTTGTTTCACTCATAACTTTATAATATTATGTTGGCTTTCGAAAATATTAAATCACTGCTGTAGAAATAAAAATAAGATGAATGCTCTAACAGCTGATACATCTTGTTACATAGTAATGTTTTGTGATTTCCTCATATTAGACGATTAGTATTTGATTCTTTCTGATAGACGCTCAACTCTTCGGTGATTTTGTTGAATCATTTTTTTATTATTTTTTTATTTTTAGTTGGGTTGGGTGCTTTCTTAATAATCCATCTAGTTTCTCTAATATTTATGTTACTTCATTATACATCAGAGGCGGATCTTGGGGGGGGGGGGGGGTGCCAGGGGGCCCGCCCCCCCCCCCTAAATTTTGACAATTATAATTTTATTATATATTAATTTCCATCCCCCCTCCAAACCTCCCCCAGAGTTTCCTTGGCATTCCGTCTTATGTCATTGCCCCCCCCCCCCCCCACACTCAATGGATTTTCTGGATCCGCTACTGCACATATGCTAATAGTGTGGAAATCTGTCCACCTTAAACCATTTCAGGGCAAATCTCCCCTCCAGTAAAATGTCACTCCGTACGCCCATAGTGACGCCTCAACGTGTTTTCTAATGTCACAAATAACAAAATAACACAATCTGATCAAAACAAAGTCAAAAATAGAGTTACCTTGGACTAGTTTTGTTTTATATTTTTGTTTGTTTCGTTCTTTTTACGAAAATATCGTTCAACATATACTGAAAATGTATGTGAACTGGTCACCGGTCGGTTATGAGTGACATGGTAATGTTTGTAAGGTAACATTGTGACATTCTATTCCAGTTCCGTGATTCATGGACGGTATAATCCTTTCATGTTACACGTGTAGGACTGTCGGTTATGGGTTCTGAAATATATTATCGCTGTTCAAAATGTGGTCAATTAATTGTTATGAAGATTCCCAGGTTCAGGACAAAAACTAGGCCTGTAATGTCTGTACCCAGGATTAGAAGAAGTCTAATGTGGTGTATAATCTATGATATTCGTATGTGTATTTGAAGTGTATGAGTGGAGAGAGGACGGGGGAGAGATACAGAGAGTGAAAGTGAGAGAGAGAGAGAGAGAGAGAGAGAGAGAGAGAGAGAGAGAGAGAGAGAGAGAGAGGGGTGGTGTAGAGAGAGGGACGGAGAGGAGAGAGAGAGAGAGGGGGTGGGGGGGGTGGAGAGAGAGGTATCAGATTAACTTTGAATACAAAGAGATAGAGAGTGAGTGAGGGGCTGGGAGAGCGAGAGAGACAGAGAGAGAGAGAGAGAGAGAGAGAGAGAGCGAGAGAGAGAGAGAGAGAGGGAGGGAGGGAGGGAGGGAGAGGAGAGAGAAGAGAGGGTCGAGGGGATGGGGGAGGGAGAGAGTAAAAGAGAGAGAGAGAGAGAGAGAGAGAGAGAGAGAGAGAGAGAGATGAAACCAGAGACAGGGAGGTGAGGTAGAGTGATACACACAGAGAGAGAGAGAGAGAGAGAGAGAGAGAGAGAGAGAGAGAGAGAGAGAGAGAGAGAGAGAACAGTAACGTTTCAGTTGTTAGGAAGGGAGAAGGAATTAACAAAAGAGATCTCTTAATATTGGGCCTTAAGAAGTAGAATAATTAAGAATTAAAAAGTCAAATAATAACTAACAAAATACAAGTTGTAAAATAATAATAATAATAATAAAAAGTTTGAAAACTGAAAGAACTGAAATATTATAAGTAGAAGTAGTAGCAGTAGAAATAGAATTAAAATACACCTTCACTGTTAAACCATTGAACCTTTCAGTAATGGATAAAAACAACCCCACTAGTTTATTATCCCTCCAGAACCACTAACCTTAAAATCTATATTTACATATTTGGTACATATTACTTTTTATTCGTGTATTTTAAGTAGGGGGATATCCTCGTAACTCTCCATTCCGGAAAAATAATACGACTCGACCCTAGCGGGCATCGTCTCCATTATTGTTTCAGGAATGGAGAGCTACTCGGACATTCCCCTATACGTAAAGTACAACAGAAAAAGAAGTAAAATGATAGATAGAAAAAATTATTCAAAACACCAGCAGGTGAAAGGAAAGAAATGAAAGGTTTAATATCATAAGCATCAACACCATCGATCTTACGTCATATCGCACCTCAAGCGATCACTTTAGGTAGTAGTTTACCAAATAGCATCAAACTTGTAATGTCACAGTTAATACTACCATACCTGCCATCGGTGATAAATGTGACAGTGTTTGTTGACATAAAAGGTTGGGATTCCCCCCCCCCCCCCCCCCCATTCCCCCCCCCCCCCCTCCCAATCTAGCTTGTAAATTCCTGTCATTTAATTTTAACTAGTATCGATGCACCAGGTACTGTTGTGTTTGAAACATGCATGTGCTGTGTCCTACCCAAATCAAGATGACAATTTGTTTGCAGTGCTAGGGCAGTGAGAGACGCTGTCAGTCATGTCCGAAACAAGCAGCCTAACCCACATTCTCTATCTCATGGTCCATTCATTGACGTGGTGAGGTAGCTTGCATGTCTCAATGACTCGGAGAGTTATGCCAGCTGGAGCATCAGCTCCTGGTAGGGTCACCCAAGCTGGACTGGTCAAAGGGTAGAGACTAGACTAATGTGGACCGGACAGACAGAGGACGTGAGTCAAGAAAGACAACTGTGTAGGAGAAGCAAACTCCATAATCAAAACTGGGCTGGAGAGGCTCAGAATGCTAGTAAGAAAACTCTCCTAGGAGAAGGATAGAAGGACTAATTTTTACCCGATTTAAATGAAAATACTTGAATGCTGATAACAAAGTTTGGTAAACTCAAAACTCAAACCAAGTTCACTGAAGTCAGAGTACAGAAGCTATGCATAAGCATTATCATGGACACCGAAAGCAAATGTCTGTACATGCACCAATCTCTATGATTATGAAACAGATGGACATATCGTAGTGGTGTTGTCCCCATGGACCAAAGCCAGGTGGGTACAGTGCCGGGCCTCCAGCCTCGAGGGGGCCCACTCAAGGAACTGGCGGCTCTGTCAGCTTTAAAGTCATGGGTAGACAGAGTAGTGCTACTGGTCAACATGCAGAACACTGGCTGTCAAGCTTTGGGGTTCCAAAGAAGACTTGACAGAGACAGCGTTTTTATCATCACAACCGGACTCCAGATCTAAAGCATGATCAACTATAGCTTGAACGCAGAAGAAGGAGAACCCCCATTCTTTCTTATTTACTTTACGGGTGAGCGGTTGTAGTATATAGTTAACTGACCAACTGTTACTATTGTATTTAATTTGGTGGTATTCACCTAGTAGAAGTAGGCGAAAGGAAGAGCAAGAACTGTGTGTTCCCTTTATCAACATTATCGACACGATAGCCCATCGTATCTCAGTCGAGAATTCTGGAACTTAAAAGTTAAAGTTTTTGTTTAACGACACCAACAGAGCACATTGATTAATTAATCATAGGCTATTGAATGTCAAACATTTGGTAACTCTGACACGTAGTCATCAAAGGAAACCCGCTACATTTTTTTCTTTTATGTACAATTTTCCACAGACAGGAAAGCACATACCACGGCCTTTGACTAGTTGTGGTGCACTGGTTGGAACGAGAGAAAACAAAATCATTTGAATGGATCCACCGAGGTGGTTCGATCCTGCAACGCAAGCACCTCAAGCAAGCACTCAGCCGACTGAGCCAAATCTCGCCCGTTACTAATAAAGCCGTATTTCTGCACAATACAGATGAATCTATATCTAGTGTGACCGGCTTCGGTGGCGTCGTGGCAGGCTATCGGTCTACAGGCTGGTAGGTACTGGGTTCGGATCCCAGTCGAGGCATGGGATTTTTAATCCAGATACCGACTCCAAACCCTGAGTGAGTGCTCCGAAAGGCTCAATGGGTAGGTGTAAACCACTTGCACCGACCAGTGATCCATAACTGGTTCAACAAAGGCCTTGGTTTGTGCTATCCTGCCTGTGGGAAGCGCAAATAAAAGATCCCTTGCTGCCAATTGGAAGAGTAGCCCATGTAATGGTGACAGCGGATTTCCTCTCAAAATCTGTGTGGTCCTTAACCATATGTCTGACGCCATATAACCGTAAATAAAATGTGTTGAGTGCGTCGTTAAATAAAACATTTCTTTTCTATATCTAGTGCGTCGTCCATAAGAGGACAACCACTCCCAAGGACATCCTTTACTGGAGATTATGTCCCTCTTACACTCCACAAAGAGGACTGCCACTCCAAAACTAGTTTACTGAATCAAAACTAGCACAGAACAGAACTTATTGGAATTATGTATCTGCGATGACATGGAAGGAAGAAGTATTAACAGATTCTAAGAGATAAAAATAAAAGTAAGCAGCCAATGTGACATAACTAAAAGATGACAAGAACTAAACGTAGAATTAGTGGCAAGAAATAGAAGTGGTATCAAAAGAAGGTGAGAAAAAAGTCAAAGTACATGTGGAAATAGTAAGAGACAATGACGAGGAATTAGTAAAAATATGGAGAGATAAAGTAGAAATAGCCAGAGATAAAGACGAGAAATGAGTAAAAAGATGAAAATATAAAGTGGAAGTAGCGAGAGACAAAGACCAATATAAGTAAAAGGATGGAAATAAGTAAAAGATAGAACGAAGAAGAAAGAGTAGGAACGTGAGACAAAGATAGAAAACAAATAAGGATAAGAATAAAATGCAAAAGTGTATGTGGTGGTGATGATGGTTGTTGCTGTAGCAGTAGTAACAGCAGCAGCAGCGATAGTAGTAGCAGTAGCAGCAGCAGCAGCAGCAGCAGTAGTAGTAGTAGCAGCAGCAGCAGTAGCAGTAGCAGTAGCAGTTGTAGTAGCAGTAGTAGTAGTAGTAGTATCAGTAGCAGTTGTAGTAGCAGTAGTAGTAGTAGTAGTAGTAGTAGTAGTAGTAGTAGTAGTAGCAGTAGTATCAGTAGCAGTTGTAGTAGCAGTAGTAGTAGTAGTAGTAGTAGTAGTAGTAGTAGTAGTAGTAGTATCAGTAGCAGTTGTAGTAGCAGTAGCAGCAGCAGCAGCAGCAGTAGTAGTAGTAGTAGTAGCAGCAGCAGTAGCAGTAGCAGTTGTAGTAGCAGTAGTAGTAGTAGTAGTATCAGTAGCAGTTGTAGTAGCAGTAGTAGTAGTAGTAGTAGTAGTAGTAGTAGTAGTAGTAGTATTGTTAGTAGTAGTAGTAGTGGAAGAAGTAGTAGTTGAAGAAGTAGAAGACGTAGAAGAAACATTTTAAAATGTAAACATTTCCGATGCATAATGACCTGTAAATCGCTTCCATCAATCACAGCAATTTAAAATGGAAATTAACCACTTAACCTGAATACATGTATATTTTATACAACTTTTCAAGCCACTTAGGTAAATCATTGGGATACATTGGGATGCGTTGGGGAAGGAAAGAAGGAAATACTGGTTTTGATTGGATGAGATGTGCTGCATCAGATACGTCAAATCAGTATGGAGAATGGCCCACCTCTCAGTCAATGAATGAAGGACGAAGTGTTTTATTTAATGACGCGCGTAACTTATTTTAATTACAGTTATATAGCGTCGCATGCTTGTGTTCTTGTTTTCTTTTTAAAACTTTAGTGTATGTTGTTTAAAATTGATTAGTTAAAACATTCTAACCTGGATTGCGGGCCTGGCCTCTAAAGCTACAAGCCGGGAGGTCCAGGCCTATTTTTTTTATCCAAATGTTTTGCATAATTAGAACGCAAGCATGCAGTAAATATATCTTATCATGATACAAGCACAAACACTTTTAATGTACATATATTTGTAACATTCAACATTTAAGGAGAACCTGGTTAATTGTAAATAGGTAGGATATTAAAAATAAATGGGGCAACTGGCGAATGTTCCGGTAATGCCCGAAACGTAAAATTATATAATATATATATATATATGCGTCGCGCGTATCGTCCTGGACAATGGCAGTTCTCTTATATACGAAATAGGAAAGATGATATATGGCTCTGGGGAGTGGCTCTCCTCCTACTTACGAGATACATGTTAGATTAAAAAAACACAAAAAACCGTAGTGTCATGCCCCTTGTCAAAACATTTTTTGGATTCTTTCTTGTTCAGAAATAGGAGCTTGAATTCGATCATGTTTTGTTTTCACCGTTGAGATTTGATATGCGATAAAATGTATTGGATAGGGCCTATAGTAAAAAAAAGAAAATAAATAATAATAATAACAAAATAACAAAATAAAAACGCTAAATATCTATACACTTATTTTGAATTGTGAGTGATCACGAACAATTAGAATGCGACACCAGATCGCAAACCCAATCGCAAGTGAAGTCGCAAGTCGTAAAAATGAGATCTCGGAGTACATAACACCTCTGTGAGTCAGAAAATTACGCCGTGAAGTGAACCAGTCTAGCAGTCAGGTGACATGATGATTTCCTATGTAGGAAGAACATTTCTATCACGGGTTTCTCACGTGACATTTATTATTCAAGGAAGATACAATTATTAATGGCGAATTAGTCGCAATCTGATGCAATGTCATTGCCCTGGGCGCCAGCCTTCCAAAAATACTACCATCTTGACAAGTGATCCTAGTTTTCTCAACTCCGTCCGGCGTATCCGGCGAGGGGTCACTTTAGTTTTATCTCTGTGGAATTAATTATGCACTATATTTAGGCTTATTCGGAATTTATTGTTTCTGTGATGTTTTTTCTGGGTTTTTTAAAATTGGGTTTTTGCTAAAGAAGCTCAAAGAAAGAGAGATAGGTAAAGACAAACATAGAGAGAGATAGAGATATGCAAAAACGAGTGGAGAGAAAAACAGGAGATGGAGAGAGAGACAGAGAGAGAGAGAGAGAGAGAGAGAGAGAGAGAGAGAGAGAGAGAGAGAGAGAGAGAGATGCAAAAATGAGCGGAGAGAAAAACAGGAGATAAAGAGATGGAGAGAGAGAGAGAGAGAGAGAGACAGAGAGACAGAGAGACAGAGAGAGAGTGAGATGCAAAAACGAGCGGAGAGAAAAACAGGAGATAGAGAGAGAGAGAGAGAGAGAGAGAGAGAGAGAGAGAGAGAGAGAGAGAGAGAGAGAGAGAGCGAGAGCAACTGCCCAGAGCTCGAGCAAATCATCAAATTCTGGCAAAAATAGTAGAGAAATTCAAGCAAACTGAGATGGCCTGAACCCTTTTCACCATATAGTTCAATTATTCTATCCACAATATTGATTGTGATCCATGCACAGTGATTCGTTTGCAAGCATATTTAAGCTGTTTGACAGTTTTGCGAATACGAATATATGCTGTTACACAGATTCGGGCATTTTCGTTAAATTTTCGGGCCCTCTCCCACCCATCCTTACAAAAATGGGAGCCCGTACGCCTATAAGTACGATGACCTTTGATATATCAGTCGTGGTGCATTGGCTGCAAAGAGAAATAGACCACTGGGCTACCGATGGGGATCGATCCTAGATCGCCCGCACGTCAGACGACTGCCTTACATTAGAGACAGGACGAGCGAGAGATTTTGGGGACAACAGTAGCGGATCCATAGGGTTGGGGGGGTCTAGGGGTTCGGACCCCCCTTTTTGATAACCGACCATAAACTTTAAGGGGATACGTCATTATATTAACTGTTTTGTGTGAAAGGAGAGATCAGTCATCACATTTGGACCCCCCACCCTTTCAGAAATCCTGCATCCGCGTTTGGACAATGTGAAAGAAAGAAAGAAAGAAAGAAAGAAAAGAAAGAAAGAAAGAGACAGGGCCAAACAGGGTATAGGGTCAGTGTAGTGGAATTTATCCGTTAAAACTCATTCTGGGTGGGTAGGCCCTACCACACCGGGATAAGAACCCAATACCTACCAGCCGTACATCCGATGACTTAACCACTAGACCACGGATGCCAGGAGAAGTGAAATGAATCATATCTGTTTCTATTACGAGGTGAGTGACACAACAATTAACCGAGAAGACGGGATTACCCCGTGTGTTGCATTTGACATCCGGGTCTCACCTGACAGACGCGTGAAACGTCGTTTTGGCGTCTTAACAGAATCCAAGTTTTGACAGATTCGGCGTTCCATAGCTTGACGTCATTCGGTGCTGACGCACTGAATCTGGGATCACTGTCAGAGTAGTCGTAATGGCATAAAGCCGTGACACCCCGTGGCTGATAGTGCAATACACTACGTCTTGTTTTATTAAGATAGCTGCAAGCGCCGAGTTTATTAAATAATTTATTTGTTTGTCGTTCGACCCTGCTCAACCTAGGTCTTCACCTAAACGTCCAATGAAAGAAAGAATTGTTTTTATTTAACGACACACTCAACACATTTTATTTACGGGTTATATGGCGTCAGACATATGGTTAAGATCCACACAGATAATGAGAGAGGAAACCCGCTGTCGCCACTTCATGGGCTACTCTTTTCGATTAACAGCAGGGGATCTTTTATATGCACCATCCCACAGACGGGATAGTACATACCACGGCCTTTGATACACCAGTCGTGATGTACTGGCTGGAGAGAGAAATAGCCCAATGGGCCCACCGACGGGGATCGATCCCACACCGATCGCGCATCAAGCGACCGCTTTACCACTGGGCTACGTCTCACCCCCAGGATTGTCGTAGAAGTCGCGAGTGGAGAAAGTTGGTAGCCTGATCGTACCATTAAAGGGACATTCCTGAGTTTGTTGCATTGTAAGATGTTTCCGACTAATAAGATATTTCTACGATTAAACTTACATATTAAATATATTTTCTTCTTTAGAATATCAGTGTCTGTACATTCAATGTATTTCTGGTCGTCTTAATATTTGTAAGAAGCCCAAACTGGATTTCGTCTTCAAATAATTTCGTACGTTCGAAAAAACTATATTTTGGAAATAAAATAAAATTTAACCTAGTACAAATATTAGAACGATCAGAAACACGTTTAATATACAGCCATTAATATTTTATGCAGAAAAATATATTTGATATGTAATTACAATGGTTAAAAAGTCTCTGTTAGTCGATAACATCTTTAAAATTGTAGCAAACTCAGGAATGTTCCTTTAACTTGCACTCTACTTATAATTTGTTTTCTAACAAATGTGTGCAAATCCAACATGTTTCCTTGTCGTTCTGGACCCAGGTTCACAAAACACTGTAAGCCTAATTTTGCACGTAAACGTAAATATACGACTAAAACACAATTCTTATTACTATCACAGTACAACAAATATAGTTTGAAGTACACATATTTCGTTCACTTTTGTCATTGAAATGCTCCATCTTCCGTAATGATGTAATTTTCTGTGTGGAATAGATGCCAAACACATGTAAACGTATGTCCAGTATAACTGCTAGCAGCAGACGTAAACTTACGATGTTTAGTGAAATTGGTCCCATCTGGCCCCGTGCTTATAAACCTTAAAGTCTAGACTTTAATAAAGTTCAGACTTTAACGCCATGGCAACGCCATTCAAATAGCATTACGTTAAAGTCTGAACTTTATTAAAGTCTAGACTTTAAGTTTTATAAACACGGGCCCAGCTGGTGTTTGTAGTATTCTCAACACACTTAAGGTTCAGTAGAGCCAAACCCAAATGCATTTTGTACATTGTATAAAGAAACAGTCCCAAAAATATCTACTGATCCTAATTAAATTTGTTGAATATAGTTCAAAATTCATTTTCTCAGTTTGTTTTGTTTAACGACACACTAGAGCACTTTTGGTCATTTTGACATAGTCTTCCATCAGTAGCAAGGGATATTTTATGTGCATTATCCCAGACAGGATAAAACATACCATGGCCTTTGGTATGCCCGTCGTCATGCACTGGCTGGAACAAGAAATAGCCCAATGGGGTCCAACGACGGGGATCGAACCCAGACCGACCGCGCATCATGCGAGTGCTTTGCCACTGAGCTACGTTCCGCCCTCAAATTTATTTTATGCCAACCACAAATGGTGCGTATCCCTGAAACCAGGGTCATTGGTTTTTAAAAAACTGATACTTTCATTTCTTTTCCAGTTAACAAGTCCAAACTGTTATGTGTTGTTTTGTTTTTTCCAGTAATACGGATTACAGAATCGCTGACTCATGGATTCCACCGCAGATAACGGATTTCCCATCCGGGACCAGGGTGTCACCCGGCAGATCAGCGCAGACGTCGATATGAATGGTAGGTCAAACTTATAGTCAAAAGGGAACCGATGAATTTGCATGTAATGCTATGTTCAGACTGACAACTGCCAGCAGAAAGTTGGTCAACTCGACAGTTGCGTTATAACTTCCCCTTCCTTCCGACATACGACGGATGCGCTAAGATTAACAACTTTATGGGATATACGACGAGAATCGAGTTGTAAGAGCGCTCAGACTAGCAACTGGACAGTCGTAGAAGTCGTGACAGAAGAAAGTTGGCCAACCTTCTGCTGGCAGTTGGTAGTATTAGCCTAGCATAAGGCGCAATTTCCGTTTGTCCGTAATCCGGACGTGTATACGTAATGCGTAGTGCGTAATAATCACTTTCTATGCAAATAGGTTGAGTAGATTCTATTTAAATGCCTTTCTGTACGCGTATGTGTATGTGTATGCATCTGCGTATCCGATCACTCCATGCATTATAGATTACGTAGACTTATACGCGTATGTGTATGCATCTGCGTATCCTATCACTCCATGCATTATAGATTACGTAGACTTATACGCGTATGTGTATGCATCTGCGTATCCGATCACTCCATGCATTATAGATTACGTAGACTTATACGCGTATGTGTATGCATCTGCGTATCCGATCACTCCATGCATTATAGATTACGTAGACTTATATGCGTATGTGTATGCATCTGCGTATTCAATCACTCGATGTATTATAGATATACGCATACGTATATTACGGACAAATAGAATTTGCGTTTTACTCTACAACAAATCAGTTTTTAAACCATACCACAGGCGTAACATTTTGAGAAAAATGTTTCTTCACAAATTACCATAAACTTTCACAGGTTGAATCTCATTTTTGTAATATTGGAGTAAGGGCAACTGATGGAACATCTAACTTAAAGCACTTTCACGCACAGTTCTGCCTTTAATCTCTATAACAATTCAGGTGAAACTGCATATCTTTGCTGTCTTCTCCCATATATTAAAATGAGATCCATATCTTTGCTGTCTTCTCCCATATATTAAAAAATGAGATTTAATCTATACAATTTCATGGTATTTTGTTAAGAAACGTTTTTGTTTATATATAATATTTTGTACAAAAATGTTCGAAGTTGGTGCTGTCGGGTTTCTTCATGCTGTGTGTGTATTAGTGATTAATATTTGAAATTATTTTTATCAGGGAGCTCGAAAATTATCGATGTAAAGATATTTAACGTCAAACATAGGATTGTTCTTGTATTAGAGCGGAAATCTTTTACAACCGTTTGATAGGCAGCGATTGCGCAGAATTTATATAGATTCATCTCTGACGGTTCAAAGATTGCGCAGAATTTATATAGGTCTCTAGCGGTTAGAGAGCGTTTATAACTGTCCAAAAGTCCGTCTAGCTCTCTTACCGTTAGAATACTCAGACTACTGATATTCCAGTCGTAAAGCACCATTTGAAGTGTTATGTTGCTATTAGTAATTAGGCTAGTAATCATTCTCTAGATTATTATTATTGTTATTATGTTTGTGTCTTGTAGCTGAAAGTCACCGCCATGAAGCTATGTACATTGGGTTACGGCTTCCACACCGTCCACGGCGGCCTAGGCGGGGGTCGTCGTCACACAAGAGGGAGAAACCCACACAGGAAGCAATATCAGCAGCAGGTGAGCGACGCCATCTTCTTTTGTTTTCGTGGGATTTAGCTCAGTCGGTTGAGTGCAACCTTGAGGTGTTTGCGTCGCAGGATCGAACCACCTCAGTGGGTCCATTCAACTGGTAGGTTTTTTTTTTTTTTTTTTGTTCCAACCAGTGCATCACAACTGGTCAAAGGCCGTGGTATGTGCTTTCCTGTCTGTGGGAAAGTGCATATAAAAGATCCCTTGCTGCATTATGAAAAATGTAGCAGGTTTCCTCTGATTATCGTATGTTTGACATCCAATAGCCGATGATTGATTAATCAATGTGCTCTATTGGTGTCGTTAAACAAAACTAGGCTAGTAATCATTCTCTAGATTATTATTATTATTATTATTGTATTTTTGTGTCTTGTAGTTGAAAGTCACCGCCAACAAAGTTTAACTCTTCTTTTGTTTGAATTCCTCCTTTACACAACCTAGCATCATTATTATCTGCTGTTGTGTGGGGTTAGAATGTCATTATGGACACCCAAGATACATTCATTGACGTGACAGTTACACCTTTAAATTTGTATTGAAAATCTCCTGTTACGTATCCTGACAAATGATGCATCAATTAAATTCAGTGCCTGGTTATACTTTGAAAGTCACGATTTATTATTATTATTATTATTATTATTATTATTATTATTATTATTTAAACACAGTTACCAAATTGCTAAACTTTTTTTGTCTTAATATATTATAATGAAAAACGTCGTTGTAGTGTCTACTATTGAGTGTAGGTTCGCGTATCCTCTAGTACAATATAAATATATATTTGATCATTATTAGAATATTTTTCTATATTATTTCGTCATATTTATATTATTTCTTCATATTTATATTATTTTGTCATATTATTTCATCATATTATTTCATCATATTATGTCGTCATATTTATATTATTTCGTTATATTTATATTATTTCGTCATATTATTTCGTCATATTTATATTATTTCGTCATATTATTTCATTATATTTATAGTATTTCGTTATATTATTTCGTCATATTTATATTATTTCATCATATTTATATTATTATTTTCGTCTCATATTATTTCGTCATATTTGTTCAGCGTCGTTGACGCCGAGCGAGCAGATCCATATGTTGCTGAGTCAGACTGAGGACGACGACAGCCACGAGACACACGACGTTTTCTGCCAGATGGACTACCTCTTTAAGATCGACACCGACATGCAGTGGAGGGAGATGGCCAGGTAATCCAGTGGCGGCTTTTAGGGGCGGATCCAGGGAATATTTAACGGAGGGGGCACTAATGGGAAAAGGGCACATAGACCAACTCGTCAAAAATGGGCGTCTCACTGAACCCTAGAATTTGTTTAGAGCTTTTGAAAAAAACTGGAGAAAAAAGAGAAGATTTTTTTGTACAAATAGAAAGGAATTTTAAAAATATTATTTGAACAAGAGCAAAATTTGTTCTTGTTAACGTAGTTCTTTTTCAATGAAGAGGAAACGCAAAAACTGCAAACATTTTGTGTTATTGTTCTCTGCACTGCACTACACTGCATTATATTGCATTTACATTGCGTTTACATGGAATTTACATTGCATTTACATTGCATTACATCGCATTTACATTGCATTGACATTGCATTACATTACACTGCATTGCATTGCATTGCATTGCTTTAAATTGCATTGTTTTGTATCGCATTGCTTTGCAATGCATTGCAGTGCTTTGCTTGCTTTACATTGCACTGCATTGCACTGCATTGCTCTGCATTGCTTTGCAATGCTTTCAATTGCATTGTAATGTATTACATTATTTTGCATTATATTGCATTATACTCCATTGCTTTGCATTGCTTTGCTTTGCATTGCATTTAGTTATGGTTTTCTGTGGTTTCAGGTGGGTGAAATATGAGGAGGATGTAGAGCAGGGGGGTGAGAGGTGGTCCAAGCCTCACGTAGCCTCGCTCTCACTCCACTCCTTGTTTGAACTGCGCGGGAGTCTTGTTTCCGGTTGCATCATCTTGGAAATGGATGCCTACAACATGACGCAAATAGCAGGTAGATGATCTCAGACCACAGTTTTAGTTTTAATATTGTAGATAGCTTTATCTATTAAAACAAGAATACAAGTAAAAGAAAGCCTATGTATTTGTAAATGAAGACGAACAAAACATAAAATAAAGAACAATCACCAAATTAAACAAGTTTCTAAACACATTATAAGTTTTGTTTTTCATGAATTATAACCAGTTACAATACATTACACAGTAGTCACTATCACTGTTCATCTAGTTGAATCTACTGAATCTTAATTTTGAGCTTTTGTTAAAATTGTCTTAGAAAATAAAATGTCTTGTTTATTATATATTCATATAGTGCTTTGGACCATATGTGTTAACATTTCCGTCTGTAGAATGTTATTTGGTATAGTGCAACCTTTGAAACTCTTTTACCTAGACTTGCTGCTGGACAACTTGATAAACAATAAACAGATGGAGGAGAGTCTGCGAGACACTGTCAAACAGGCGATCCTCGCCGGTCACGTGTTCCAGCACTCGAGCAAGCGACGGCGCATGTCCACGCCCGACCACGCAGACTTGAAGCGCGTCTCCATGAAGAGGACATTCTCAGAGTTCGGCCAAAAGTTTTCCATTCGAAACAGAGGTACAGTACACGACCCATAGTTGATGAAATCAACCAACCACCCACAGTTGGTTTTTTGAATCGATGATATCAAATCTGAAGATACAATTGCAGCTTTAATTTTTTTTTTTTTTTTTTTTTTTTTTTTTTTTTTTTTTTATCCCAGTGCCCCCTTTCCTTTCTCTCCTTTGAATTCCATCTCATTTCTTTCCTGGTCTGGCAACTCCTCCTATCTTTCAACTTCTTTCGCTGTCCACCTCCACATCCCAGTCCTTGTCTCTCCAACCGCGACAGGTGCTTGTCTCTTGTGGCTATCTGTGCCACACACCTGTTCCCCATCACCTTTTAGCTGTGGGCTTAGTCTGACCACTTCGGGGAGTGTTCAGTAGTTACTTCTGGCATTGTTAAGAGGCACTTATAACCACCTGCTATGCACCCCTACTACCGGCGGTCGTTAGTTAGTGCCGTGGGTCAGACCAGCTTTATTAGCGGCAGAGGACGAGGATGCCAGATGGGTTCAGGGATATACATAGAGACTGCACCCGTGGAGGAAGTTGAGACAGGTAGGCGATGGTGTGGACAGCTCAGAAGACAGAGTCGGAGGAAATTGACAGAAAGGGTCGAAACAGATCGAAATCGTGGGAGAAATTGGAAAGTTTTTTTATATTAAGATAATGAGAATGATAGGCAGAGGGTGATAGATGAGAAAGATTGAATGAATGTGTGAGCCAGCTTTGACGGGATTTGAACCACTGTCGTCAGCTTGATTGTCCAGCAGCTTATCCACAAGACCACGGATCAACTTTAATTATTTAGAGTCCTTAGATGTCGTTCTGTCCTATTTCATTTACACTTTAATCTAGTCACATACTATGACAATGAACAAACCGGCGTTTTGACGTCTGTTGTGTGATTTCGTTTTTGAAATCTGAATAGGTCCAGAATATTACGGTGACTTCGACTTCTCACAACTGCTTATAACTCGGCGACTTGAACCGACTTCCGGCGAAAAAACCCGCTAATTTCGCCGGCACGATTAGGGCCCGATACTACTCACAGTCAAATAATATCCAAAGACGACAATAAAAAATACCCTAAGAGAAATCCATTAAGACCCGAGGAAGAGAGTCTGATAAAACTGATTGCCGTGTGTCTTTGTTTTAAAGGTGCATGTTGTGTGTTTCAGACCCTAGTTCGAATCAGCTGAAACGAAACGGAAGTATGATGCGAGCGAACCAGAGTCAACCCAATTTCGAGGGGGTAATGAATGGAGACCTCCCCCAATCCGCCTCGTCAGCCAGAGTAAGTGGCATCCATTTGTCAATCCACGCAGATTCATTCAAATTCCATCCAACCACTTAACTCACAAGAATTACGCCAACACGTAGACGCCCGAATTCTCCCTTTACTTGTTCATTCACCCAGCCATACGCCCATTCATTCACCCACCCACCTTCTCTCCACTCAGTCATTTACCCAGCCATACGCCCATTCATTCACCCACCCACCTTCGCTCCACTCAGTCACTTACCCAGCCATACGCCCATTCATTCACCCACCCACCTTCGCTCCACTCAGTCACTTACCCAGCCATACGCCATTCATTCACCCACCCACCTTCTCTCCACTCAGTCGCTTACCCAGCCATACGCCCATTCATTCACCCACCCACCTTCGCTCCACTCAGTCGCTTACCCAGCCATACGCCCATTCATTCACCCACCCACCTTCGCTCCACTCAGTCGCTTACCCAGCCATACGCCCATTCATTCACCCACCCACCTTCGCTCCACTCAGTCGCTTACCCAGCCATACGCCCATTCATTCACCCACCCACCTTCGCTCCACTCAGTCGCTTACCCAGTCATACGCCCATTCATTCACCCACCCACCTTCGCTCCACTCAGTCGCTTACCCAGTCATACGCCCATTCATTCACCCACCCACCTTCGCTCCACTCAGTCGCTTACCCAGTCATACGCCCATTCATTCACCCACCCACCTTCGCTCCACTCAGTCACTTACCCAACCATACGCCCATTCATTCACCCACCCATCTATTGAAAACCTTCTACCAACAAGCACACATCAAATAATAACTTCCATCCATCGATCTACCGATCCATCCACTTACCTTTCCATTCATCCATCCATTTATTCATTCATCGATCGATCTATCCATCCGTTAATTAATTAATTCATTGATTGATTGATTGATTCATTCATTGATTCATTCATTCATTCATTCATTCATTGATTCATTCATTCATTCATTCATTCATTCATACCACCTTCGCTTCTTGCATCCATCCATCCCATTCCGCCTGTCCTTCCCTCCCTCCATTAATCTATTCATTCAATACTGGACTGAAAATCTTCTAATCACCCTGCATATATCCAATTAAGGTTCACACGCGGTCACGACGGGTCCAACCTCTTGTGTTTTCTTGCCAACCGGGGGTCCAGGATAGAGGTCCATTCAAACCCATCCATTTATCTATTTTGCAATTGATATGTTATACACGTTATCGCTTTCATCATAAATTGTTCTCCAGAAGAATCCAGCTACCTTCTTCAAAGTATTGCCATTTTCTCCCTACTGTTTACGTAATTTCAGTCTTTGATTCATTTATAAAGGTGGACATTATGCTGTCTATGTAGCTGGTAGGTACAGGGTTCGCAGCCCGGTACCGGCTACAACCCAGAGCGAGTTCTTAAGGGCTCAGTGGGTAGATGTAATGCCACTACACCATCTTCACTAACCACTAACCAACTAACAAATAACCCACTGTCCTGGACAGACAGCCCAGATAGCTGAGATGTGTGCCCGGACAGCGTGCTTGAACCTTAATTGGATATAAGCACGAAAATAAGTTGAAATGAAATGTCTATGTAGCGTTCATATTTACATTACGTAGACAGTTGATAGACGTGCAATCATCTGAAGGCAGCAGAATGTTGTCAAAACGTTGGGTACAAATTATGACGAAAGCGTTGAAGTATTTAACTTTTCTCATTCTGTGATTTTCGTATATTGTGATAGTGTATGTTATAGTTTTTGCGCTATTTTTTTCTAATTAATAGCTGAATCAGCAGTTCATGCGAAAGATCCCAGACGGAGCGGAAGCCGCTAACGTGATGGTAGGGGAACTGAAGGGTCTCACGTACCAGATCGTCGCCTTCATTCGACTCACGCAGGCCAGGGCGATAGGCGATCTCACTGAGGTTCCCATTCCAACCCGATTCCTCTTCCTGCTTTTCGGCCCCGAGGGAAGTCAGCAGAAGATAACAGAGATTGGCAGATCCATGTCCACCATCATGGTGGATGAGGTAATGATCCCTTGAAGATAATTTTCTAATTGTTTTTCTGTATTGATTTTTCTTTGTTTTGGTAATGATCCCTACAAGATAATTTTGGACTTTTCTTCAATATTAATTTTTGTTTTTTGGTAATGATGGTTTGAATAGAATTTTCGACTTTTCTTCAATGTTGATTTTTGTGTTTTGGTAATGATCCTCAAAGAGAATTTTCGACTTTTCGTTATTTATTTTTATGTTTTGGTAATGATCATTTTGTGTTTTGTATTTGGGTATAAATGGGATGGGGGTTTTAATGTTTG
Source organism: Gigantopelta aegis (assembly GCF_016097555.1). Taxonomy (NCBI): domain Eukaryota; kingdom Metazoa; phylum Mollusca; class Gastropoda; order Neomphalida; family Peltospiridae; genus Gigantopelta; species Gigantopelta aegis. The sequence goes on from NC_054711.1 coordinate 24,983,068, forward strand.
TTTAGGAAATATTTGTTTTAAGCTTTTTTTGTTTGTTTGTTTTGTTTTTGGTGGGTTTTGGGGTGGATTTTTTGGGGGAGTGTGTTGGTTTTGTTGGTTTTTTGGAGTTTTTTTGTTTTGTTTTGTTTTGTTTTTCTCTTTTTATGGGGTGGTGGTGGTGGGGTCTTGATAAGCAATAAAATGAACCAATATATTTTTGCTTTCCTTTTCGGGTATTTTAAGAAGAACTGTTTTTATTATTATTATTATCTTCTTCTTTCTTTCTTTTATCCCACTGCCCCCTTTCCTTTCTCACCTTTCAATTCCATCTCATTTCTTCCCGATCTGGCAACTCCTCCATTCTTTCAACTTCTTTCGCTGTCCACCTCCACATCCCAGTCCTTGTCTATCCAACCGCGACAGGTGCTTGTCTCTTGTGGCTATCTGTGCCCCACACCTGCCATTCCCCATCAGCTCTTAGCTGTGGGCTTGGTCTGACTTCGGGGAGTGTTCAGTAGTTACTTCTGGCATTATTAAGAGGCACTTGTAACCACCTACTATGCACCCCTACTACCGACGGTCGTTAGTGCCGTGGGTCAGACCAGCTTTATTAGCGGCAGAGGACGAGGATGCCAGGTTGGTGCAGGGAAATACACAGAGACTGCACCCGTGGAGGAAGTTCAGATAGGTAAGCGATGGTGTGGACAGCTCAGAAGACAGAGTCGGAGGAAACTGACAGAAAGGGTCGAAACAGATCGAAATCGTGGGAGAAATTGGAAAGTTTTTTTATATTAAGATAATGAGAATGATAGGCAGAAGGTGATAGATGAGAAAGATGAATGAATGTGTGAGCCAGCTTTGACGGGATTTGAACCACTGCCATCAGTTTGATTGTCCAGCAGCTTATCCACTAGACCACGGAGCTCACGTGTTTTAGGAAGAACTATTGTTTAAAAGTGATTTAGTTTTTCGGAAAATGTTTGATGAATACAGTGTTTGTTTTTGCTGTTTTTTTTGTTTTGTTAGATGTTTGTTAAAGAACTATTCGTTGAACTGTTGAGTTTTATTTTCTCTTTTTGTTTTTTGTTAGTAAGACTATTAATCAAGAATTTAGTTTTTCGGTAAATGTTTAATGCAAAACGGTTTTAAACTGTTTGTTTAATTGTTTTGTCATTTGACATGGATTTCTTTCATTCCAGGTGTTTAGGGAAGTAGCTTATAAGGCGAGGAACAAGCAGGATATCTTGGCCGGCGTCGACGAGTTCCTCGACCAGGTCACAGCACTGCCCCCTGGCGAGTGGGACCCTAAGATCAGAATAGAACCGCCCCAGGCTGTACCCTCACAAGTAAGTGGTCCCATTTCACTTAATTAATTGTTCTGTTTGTTTTTTTTATAAAAATTAATGAAGGCTCAAACGTTGTTCCAGGAACGCCACTGAGATCCGAAACTAGTTCTTGTATTGAAAAGGAAAGGAATGTTTGTTTGACAACATTACACCTCAACACACTTTGTATGAATTACAGCAGCTCTGGCACTCACCATATTCGCCAATAGCGAATTTTGAAAGCAGTTGCCGAATTTTATTTTAATTTGGCGAAATAATTTCATGTAACAATTGACATTTTTAAAAGAAAATAACTGTCGATTTCCGCAATTCTTAATGTTTAAAAGATAATTTGGTGAAATATACGACTGCTATATCAAAGGCCGTGGTATTTACTACCCTGTCTGTGAGATGGTGCATATAAAAGATCCCTTGCTACTAATGAAACAATGTAGCGGGTTTCCTCTCTATGAATGTCAAAAATGACCACATGTTTGACATCAAATATCCAATGATTAATAAATCAATGTGCTCTAGTGGTGTCGTTAAACAAAAACAAACACAAACTATTCGCGAAAGGTGTAATTTGAGCCTTAGGTATTGTCCAAGACACCAAACCTCGTATCAAAGGCCGTGGTATGTGCTACCCTGTCTATGGGATGGTACATATAAAAGATCCCTTGCTGCTAATCGAAAAGAGTAGCCCATGAAGTGGCGACAACGGGTTTCCTCTCACAATATCTGTGTGGTCTTTAACCATATGTCTGACGCCATATAACCGTAAATAAAATGTACTGAATGCGTCGTTAAATAAAACATTTCCTTCCTTCCTTCCTTCCTTCCAATCATCCCATAACATTTCAAGACAATTGCTGATGATGATATTCAAATAGAGATGGGGAAAAACCCAATGAAGTTAAGTACCCGTGAATGTTTACTAAAAAAATTTCTCTTCAAAATAAAACAACTTGGTAAACCTGAAGAGAAAAGTCTCGATATTTACAGACACAAAGAAAAGTACCGAAGCCTGTTGGCCCGCCGATTGAGGAGGAAGAGGAGGAAAGCCACTGTGACCCCACGTTACAGAGGACAGGCAGGTAGGTCAGAGGTCAAGAGCACATTCACGTGAACAGGGATGTATTCAGGAGGCCACTTGCTAACACACAATTCAGAGTCGACAAGCAGAAATGGCTGTTCTTTGTGTGTGTATGTGTGTGTGTGTGTGTGTGTGTTGTGTGTGTGTGTGTTGTGTGTGTCTGTGTCTGTGTGTGTGTCTGTGTTGTGTGTGTGTTGTGTGTGTGTGTGTCTGTCTCACACACTCTCTCTCTCTCTCTCTCTCTCTCTCTCTCTCTCTCTCTCTCTCTTCACACGCACATATACTCTCTTTCTCTCTCCCTCACACACTCTCTCTCTCTCACTCTCTGGCACATACTCTCTCTCTCTCTCTCTCTCTCTCTCTCTCTCTCTCTCTCTCTCTCTCTCTCTCTCACACACACCACACACTCTCTCTCTCTCATCTCTCTCTCTGACGCACATATACTCTCTTTCTCTCACACTCACACACTCTCTCTCTCACTCTGACGGCACATACTCTTTCTCTCTCCCTCACACACACACACTCTCTCTCTCTCTCTCAAACTCACACTCTCTCTCTCTCTCTCTCTCTCTCTTCGCTCTCACTCTCTCACACACACAAAAAACTCTCTCTCTCTCTCTCTCTCTCTCTCTCTCTGACGCACATATACTCTCTCTCTCTCTCTCTCACTCACACACTCTCTCTCTCTCTCTCTCTCTCTCTCTTCTCTCTCTCTCTCTCTCTCTCTCTCTCACCACACACTCTCTCACACACACACATACACCACTCTCTCTCTCTCTCTCTCTCCGTCTCCTCTCTCTCTTCTCTGGGTCACACACTCTCTCTCTCTCTCTCTCTCCTCTCTCTCTGACGTCTCTCTACTCTCTCTCTCTCTCTACACACTCTCTCTCTCTCTCATCTCTCGTCTCTCTCTCTCTCTCTCTCACATACTCTCTCTCTCTCTCTCACACACACTCTCTCTCTCTCTCATACTCTCTCATCCTCTTTCTGGCTCACATACTCTCTCCTCACCCTCCCTCTCTCTCTCTCTCTCCTCTCTCTCTCTCTCTCTCTCTCTCTCTCTCTCTCTCTCTCTCTCTCTCTCTCTCTCTCTCTCTCTCTCTCTACACTCTCACTCTCTCTCTCTTACAAACTCCACTCTCTGGCATACTCTCTGGCACATACTCTCTGCCTCTCTACTCTCTCTCTCTCTCTCTCTCTCTCTCTCTCTCTCTCTCTCTCTCTCTCTCCACACACTCTCACACACACACACACTCTCTCTCTCTTATCCACAGGCAGGATAGCACAAACCATGGTCTTTGTTGAACCAGTTATGGATCACTGGTCGGTGCAAGTGGTTTTACACCTACCCACTGAGCCTTGCGGAGCACTCACTCAGGGTTTGGAGTCGGTATCTGGATTTAAAAAATCCCATGCCTCGACTGGGATCCGAGCCCAGTACCTACCAGCCTGTAGACCGATGGCCTAACCACGACGCCACCGAGGCCGGTGTTTCATGGTAGAAGTCACCGTGTCAAAACATCCGCCCGACTGTTATTGTCTTGAGATACGATGTTTTAATTATGGTAGCGGTTATAGCTTTTACATTTTATATGCTGAGATGTCGTTACACAAATATTTCTTCCCGTTACGTTTTCAGATTGTTCGGGGGTCTATATCAAGACATCAAAAGGAAGATCCCCTTCTACCTGAGCGACTTCAAGGACTGTCTGCACATCCAGTGTGTGGCCTCTATCATCTACTTATACCTGGCCACACTCACACCCAACGTCACGTTCGGGGGTCTGCTAGGGCAGGCTACAGACCAGTACATGGTATGTTCTACTGGTTGTTGTTATTTGTACGCGGCCACACTCACACTAAACCTCACGTTCGGGGTTCTGCTAGGGCAGGCTACAGACCAGTACATGGTATGTTCTACTGGTTGTTGTCATTTGTAATGTTATTTGTACGCGGCCACACTCACACTAAACCTCACGTTCGGGGTTCTGCTAGGGCAGGCTACAGACCAGTACATGGTATGTTCTACTGGTTGTAATAATTTACAGTGTTTGATAATGGCTATTGGCTATAATCACACACAGTGTATTTGTAGTGTTATTTGTTAGAACAAGACAGATCAATACATGGTATGTTCTACTGGTTGTAATAATTTACAGTGTTTGATGATGGCTATTGGCTATAATCACACAGTGTATTTGTAGTGTTATTTGTTAGAACAAGACAGATCAATACATGGCATGTTCTACTGGCTGTAATAATTGACAGTGTTTGATAATGGCTATTGGCTATAATCACACACAGTGTATTTGTAGTGTTATTTGTTAGAACAAGACAGATCAATACATGGTATGTTCTACCGGCTGTAATAATTGACAGTGTTTGATAATGGCTATTGGCTATACTCACACACAGTGTATGTGTAGTGTTATTTGTTAGAACAAGACAGATCAATACATGGTATGTTCTACGGCTGTAATAATTGACAGTGTTTGAAATGGCTATTGGCTATAATCACACACAGTGTATGTGTAGTGTTATTTGTTAGAACAAGACAGATCAATACATGGTATGTTCTACCGGCTGTAATAATTGACAGTGTTTGATAATGGCTATTGGCTATAATCACACACAGTGTATTTGTAGTGTTATTTGTTAGAACAAGACAGATCAATACATGGTATGTTCTACCGGCTGTATAATTGACAGTGTTTGATAATGGCTATTGGCTATACTCACACACAGTGTATGTGTAGTGTTATTTGTTAGAACAAGACAGATCAATACATGGTATGTTCTACCGGCTGTAATAATTGACAGTGTTTGATAATGGCTATTGGCTATACTCACACACAGTGTATGTGTAGTGTTATTTGTTAGAACAAGACAGATCAATACATGGTATGTTCTACCGGCTGTAATAATTGACAGTGTTTGATAATGGCTATTGGCTATACTCACACACAGTGTATTTGTAGTGTTATTTGTTAGAACAAGACAGATCAATACATGGTATGTTCTACCGGCTGTAATAATTGACAGTGTTTGATAATGGCTATTGGCTATACTCACACACAGTGTATGTGTAGTGTTATTTGTTAGAACAAGGACAGATCAATACATGGTATGTTCTACCGGCTGTAATAATTTACAGTGTTTGATAATGGCTATTGGCTATACTCACACACAGTGTATTTGTAGTGTTATTTGTTAGAACAAGACAGATCAATACATGGTATGTTCTACCGGCTGTAATAATTGACAGTGTTTGATAATGGCTATTGGCTATACTCACACACAGTGTATGTGTAGTGTTATTTGTTAGAACAAGACAGATCAATACATGGTATGTTCTACCGGCTGTAATAATTGACAGTGTTTTGATAATGGCTATTGGCTATACTCACACACAGTGTATGTGTAGTGTTATTTGTTAGAACAAGACAGATCAATACATGGTATGTTCTACCGGCTGTAATAATTTACAGTGTTTGATAATGGCTATTGGCTATACTCACACACAGTGTATTTGTAGTGTTATTTGTTAGAACAAGACAGATCAATACATGGTATGTTCTACCGGCTGTAATAATTGACAGTGTTGATAATGGCTATTGGCTATACTCACACACAGTGTATGTGTAGTGTTATTGTTAGAAACAAGACAGATCAATACATGGTATGTTCTACGGCTGTAATAATTGACAGTGTTTGATGATGGCTATTGGCTATACTCACACACAGTGTATGTGTAGTGTTATTTGTTAGAACAAGACAGATCAATACATGGTATGTTCTACCGGCTGTAATAATTGACAGTGTTTGATAATGGCTATTGGCTATACTCACACACAGTGTATTTGTAGTGTTATTTGTTAGAACAAGACAGATCAATACATGGTATGTTCTACCGGCTGTAATAATTGACAGTGTTTGATAATGGCTATTGGCTATACTCACACACAGTGTATGTGTAGTGTTATTGTTAGAACAAGACAGATCAATACATGGTATGTTTCTACCGGCTGTAATAATTGACAGTGTTTGATAATGGCTATTGGCTATACTCACACACAGTGTATGTGTAGTGTTATTTGTTAGAACAAGACAGATCAATACATGGTATGTTCTACCGGCTGTAATAATTGACAGTGTTTGATAATGGCTATTGGCTATACTCACACACAGTGTATTTGTAGTGTTATTTGTTAGAACAAGACAGATCAATACATGGTATGTTCTACTGGTTGTAATAATTGACAGTGTTTGATAATGGCTATTGGCTATACTCACACACAGTGTATGTGTAGTGTTATTTGTTAGAACAAGACAGATCAATACATGGTATGTTCTACTGGCTGTAATAATTGACAGTGTTTGATAATGGCTATTGGCTATACTCACACACAGTGTATGTGTAGTGTTATTTGTTAGAACAAGACAGATCAATACATGGTATGTTCTACCGGCTGTAATAATTGACAGTGTTTGATAATGGCTATTGGCTATACTCACACACAGTGTATGTGTAGTGTTATTTGTTAGAACAAGACAGATCAATACATGGTATGTTCTATGGCTGTAATAATTGACAGTGTTTGATAATGGCTATTGGCTATACTCACACACAGTGTATGTGTAGTGTTATTTGTTAGAACAAGACAGATCAATACATGGTATGTTCTACCGGCTGTAATAATTGACAGTGTTTGATAATGGCTATTGGCTATACTCACACACAGTGTATGTGTAGTGTTATTTGTTAGAACAAGACAGATCAATACATGGTATGTTCTACCGGCTGTAATAATTGACAGTGTTTGATAATGGCTATTGGCTATAATCACACACAGTGTATGTGTAGTGTTATTTGTTAGAACAAGACAGATCAATACATGGTATGTTCTACGGCTGTAATAATTGACAGTGTTTGATAATGGCTATTGGCTATACTCACACACAGTGTATGTGTAGTGTTATTGTTAGAACAAGACAGATCAATACATGGTATGTTCTACCGGCTGTAATAATTGACAGTGTTGATAATGGCTATTGGCTATACTCACACACAGTGTATGTGTAGTGTTATTTGTTAGAACAAGACAGATCAATACATGGTATGTTCTACCGGCTGTAATAATTGACAGTGTTTGATAATGGCTATTGGCTATACTCACACACAGTGTATGTGTAGTGTTATTTGTTAGAACAAGACAGATCAATACATGGTATGTTCTACCGGCTGTAATAATTGACAGTGTTTGATAATGGCTATTGGCTATACTCACACACAGTGTATTTGTAGTGTTATTGTTAGAACAAGACAGATCAATACATGGTATGTTCTACTGGCTGTAATAATTGACAGTGTTTGATAATGGCTATTGGCTATACTCACACACAGTGTATGTGTAGTGTTATTTGTTAGAACAAGACAGATCAATACATGGTATGTTCTACCGGCTGTAATAATTGACAGTGTTTGATAATGGCTATTGGCTATACTCACACACAGTGTATGTGTAGTGTTATTTGTTAGAACAAGACAGATCAATACATGGTATGTTCTACCGGCTGTAATAATTGACAGTGTTTGATAATGGCTATTGGCTATACTCACACACAGTGTATGTGTAGTGTATTTGTTAGAACAAGACAGATCAATACATGGTATGTTCTACGGCTGTAATAATTGACAGTGTTTGATAATGGCTATTGGCTATACTCACACACAGTGTATGTGTAGTGTTATTTGTTAGAACAAGACAGATCAATACATGGTATGTTCTACTGGCTGTAATAATTGACAGTGTTTGATAATGGCTATTGGCTATACTCACACACAGTGTATTTGTAGTGTATTGTTAGAACAAGACAGATCAATACATGGTATGTTCTACTGGCTGTAATAATTGACAGTGTTTGATAATGGCTATTGGCTATACTCACACACAGTGTATGTGTAGTGTTATTTGTTAGAACAAGACAGGAAGGAAGGAAATGTTTTATTTAACGACACACTCAACACATTTTGTTTACGGTTATATGGCGTCGGACATATGGTTAAGGACCACACAGATATTGAGGGAGGAAACCCGCTGATTAACTGAACTAATTCAATCTTTCTGCAGGGTACCATGGAGTGTATCCTCACAGCGTCAATCGTTGGCGTGCTGTTTGCTCTGTTCGCTGGACAACCTCTCAACATCCTCGGCAGCACGGGCCCCATGCTTGTGTTGGAGATGATACTCTACCATTTCTGCAAGTAAGTGGTTAAAACAGTTTTCATTAGAGGTGTAGTATGGGGAGAAACTTTATTGAGTGGTGGGGGTGAAAACTAAAATGCCCTGAATTTTAGTTTTCAAGGTGAAATGTAGTCTTTTTCCCTGGAAAATGCTCCTTTCCCTAGTCCCGTATAGCCTCCATTCCCACATCTTATACACTTCCATGAATCCTTTCCATAGTCCCGAAAAGACTCCATTCCCACGTCTTATACACTTGTATGAATCCTTTCCCTTGTCCCGTATAGCCTCCATTCCCACATCTTATACACTTCCATGACTCCTTTCCATAGTCCCGAAAAGACTCCATTCCCACGTCTTATACACTTCCATGACTCCTTTCCATAGTCCCGAAAAGACTCCATTCCCACGTCTTATACACTTGTATGAATCCTTTCCCTAGTCCCGAAAAGACTCCATTCCCACATCTTATACACTTCTATGAATCCTTTCCATAGTCCTGAAAAGACTCCATTCCCACATCTTATACACTTCCATGAATCCTTTCCCTAGTCCTGAAAAGACTCCATTCCCACGTCTTATACACTTCTATGAATCCTTTCCATAGTCCCGAAAAGACTCCATTCCCACGTCTTATACACTTGTATGAATCCTTTCCATAGTCCTGAAAAGACTCCATTCCCACATCTTATACACTTCCATGAATCCTTTCCCTAGTCCTGAAAAGACTCCATTCCCACGTCTTATACACTTCCATGAATCCTTTCCCTAGTCCTGAAAAGACTCCATTCCCACGTCTTATACACTTCTATGAATCCTTTCCATAGTCCCGAAAAAGACTCCATTCCCACGTCTTATACACTTCCATGAATCCTTTCCCTTGTCCCGAAAAGACTCCATTCCCACGTCTTATACACTTCCATGAATCCTTTCCATAGTCCCGAATAGACTCCATTCCCACGTCTTATACACTTCCATGAATCCTTTCCATAGTCCCGAAAAGACTCCATTCCCACCGTCTTATACACGTCCAGTGAATCCTTTCCCTTGTCCCCGAAAAGACTCCATTCCCACGTCTTATACACTTCCAT
>NC_054711.1:24993000-25090500 GCF_016097555.1 Gigantopelta aegis
ACCCCGAGGCCGGTAAATAAATACTAAGTATTATTTTACAGCAGGAGAATTTTGAATTTTATTTATTATCGAATAAAATTCAGATGATAATGACGTATGTAACTTTTAAATTTATAATGTAACTCTTAACCACGTAACCAATTAGCAGTTCGCGTGAAATTAAAGTTGCATAACCGACACGCGAACGGAACAACCGATGGCTTGAAATATTGTTCCCTGTTATAGTGATTTAATATACAGTTTGTAACCAGTCTGAAGCCAATTTGACAAAACATTGCAAATTTACGTCTGCGACTTGCAGTTATACCGGTCACACGTTTAGAAGGAAAATGTCATTTGTGTACATCACACTACATGTATATTTGTTGTACTGTTAAAGGGACATTCCTGAGTTTGCTGCAATTTTGAAGATGTCATCGACTAACGGAGACTTTTTAACGATTGTAATTACATATCAAATATATTTTTCTGCGTAAAATATTAGTGGCTGTATATTAAACGAGTTTCTGATCGTTCTAATATTTTTATTAGGTTAAATGTCATCTTATTTCCTAAAATATTGTTTTTTCGTACGTACGAAATTATTTGAAGACAAAATCCTGTTTGGGCTTCTTACAAATATTAAGACGACCAGAAACACATTGAATATACAGACACTGATATTCTAAACAAGAAAATATATTTAATATGTAAGTTTAATCGTAGAAGTATTTTATTAGTCGGAAACATCTTACAATGCAGCAAACTCGGGAATGTCCCTTTAATAGTAATACGAATTGTGGTTTAGTTGTAGATTTATATTTACGTGCAAAACTAGGCTTACGACGTTTTGTGAAATGGGACCCTGTCCACCTGTTAGAGTAAATAATTATTAACTATTGTATTGCAATCTGTAAATGTTAATTGGAAATTATAGTGTACACTATTGGGAGTGCACTAGTGGCAGTCCTCATAAAGACGAAGTCGATAACTTGCATTGGCAGGCGAAGTGACAGTTTCCCTAACATAAAAAAACATTTGATAGTGACTTTTAGATACAGTCAAAACATCCTTTTGACTCTACCTTGCGCAGAGGTACAATTTTGAAAGGTATGATGACTTTGTCGTCCAGATTCTAATAGGAAACTGCACATGTTATTGTGATATTATTAGTCTTCAGGAGTGATTACTCATCCTCCCACCCATACTCGCCTGGAATGTTTTAGGTGAACGAAAATGTATCACCTTGTAATACATTTTTATAAAACATTTTAGTTGAGGAGCATGATCTTCAGCTCGCCTTGACTTTGCTCATGGCGAACATTAATTATTGTATTGTGTTCATGGCTGTTTATTTATATAATGTACACATTACAGACTAGTTAAAAAAGAAAAGAAACATAGGTTCTTACACACCCGTTGGTGAGAACACCATGCGTTAGTTTTGGTTACACATGGTTGTTAACACATGTACGTTTGTTAACAATTTCAAGCAATATGACTGGCTGCTCCTAGGTGATGACCAGGTCACCAGTGCCATACAACCAATGAAAAACTACACGATGGAAATCGATTACACTATGACGTATAGTTAACCTGACATGCAGATGTATGTGACGCGTAAGTCAGCTACAAGTGCAACGGCTGTAAATAAGTTTTAGTAGAAAAAGATGTTAAATTTTGCTTGAAACCTGGGTTTTTTAGGATATGTAAGAAATAGAATAATACATGAGTGTCTGTTAGATACCATTTATCTCACAACTCATTGTTTAAAAACGTATCAAACTCGCTTTCGCTCGTTAGATACATTTTAAAACAACTCGTTGTGAGATAAATGATAACTAACGGCCACTCATGTATTATTCTCTATGTAATTCTCATTAATATTTATGACCAGTCTGTAAGCTATAGCAGTTAGAGCCATACCAAGCGTAACATAACAGGGGGTGAGGGGGTGAGGGTAGCATAAAAATATTAAAGGGTAACTTTATAATAAAGTTAAAGGGACATTCCTGAGTTTGCTGCATTGTAAGATGTTTCCGACTAATAAAATATTTCTACGATTAAACTTACATATTAAATATATTTTCTTGTTTAGAATATCAGTGTCTGTATATTCAATGTGTTTCTGGTTGTCTTAATATTTGTAAGAAGCCCAAACTGGATTTTGTCTTCAAATAATTTCGTACGTATGAAAAACAATTTTTAGGAAATAAAATGAAAATTAACCTAGTACAAATATTATAACGATCAGAAACACGTTTAATATACAGACACTGATATTCTAAACAAGAAAATGTATTTAATAGTTAAGTTTAATCGTAGAAGTATTTTATTAGTCGGAAACATCTTACAAGGTAGCAAACTCGGGAATGTCTCTTTAAGACCATACATTTTCCCCCAAGGTACAGTTGAATATCAGGAGACGACATTATGTTACTTTTTCATTTCCAGTAATGACTATTTAATTCTATAAAAAATTATTGAAAATCCTGCATTAAAATCAATCCAGTTTCAACTCCCCTGAATAATGATATTTTCTACCATTTTCCCCCACAAAAACGATCTTAGTAATATTATCGTCGTATGTCATAAATACCAACGATCGCACCTATAACTTATTCTTACGATTGCCAGCCTGTTCGACGACGAGGCATTGCTTAATATTGTCGTAAATTAGAGTGAAACGGTTGCGTCGTGGAACGGTTTTAACGCTTATGTTGTCCGATCATAAACCTCGCCGTACGTCACTACAATTATCCTTAGCTACAATTCTTTCGTGGAATGGGGTCCTGCACCTGTATAGAGTTCGTAAACAAAATGATTTAAAATAACATCAGGTGTGTATAACATGTCATTTTTGTTTTCGAATAAAATGTGTAGGTGTTTAGGCGCAGGTATTTTGTTTTTCCATAGGCGTACGGGCTCCCATTTTTGTAGGAGGACAGGCTGATTTTTACCCGAATTAAACGAAAATGCCCGAATCTCATATTAACATTGCTGCCAAACAGCTATATAGGGTTGCAAACGAATCATACACATTTTTATATGGATTTCAAATCATTTTGAGGGTAGAATGATGAAAATTCATAGTAAAAGGACCTCAGGTTTGCACATTTTGTCCGAATATCTCTGTCGTTTTTGTCCGAATTTAAAGATTTTTCCGGCACTAGGGGTGGGGGCAGTTGCCCCCTGTTTTGTACGCTTATGCGTCAAGGCACAATAATACAGTTACCCCCCCCCCCCCCGAAAAAATTCGGAAAGCATTATAGAAACTTAAAGAAAAGGAGTTTTAGACTATTAACTACTCAGTTGCGCGCCCCCCCCCCCCCCCCTCCCCCCAAACAAAAGATCCTAGCTACGGCCATGGTCTTCTGATAAATACAAAATTACTTTTAAACTGAAATGGAGTCTGTTCATATTTTCGGCAACTGTCTTTTCTTCCTCCCGCTGGGCTGTGCCATGAACAGCTTTCGTCACAACAACATGATTCCTCATAGTCCTATGTTGTTAAGAAATTCATAACTGTCATAGAACATTTATATATAACTACTAAATTCCTATGTTGTTACGAAATTCATAACTGTCATTCAAAAATGTATGTAATCTAGGAATTTGATAAATCACGTTTCCTCGAGAAAGAAGAGACAGAGGTGTTGCTGAAACATTGTAGAGAAAAATGTAACAATTTTAGAAACTGTTTGATTGATTGATTGAATGAAAGGAAGGAAATTGTTTCTTTAACGACGCACTCAACACATTTTTGTACGGTTATATGGCGTCGGACATATGGTTACGGATCACACAGATATTGCGAGACGAAACCCACTGTCGCCACTTCATGGGCTACTCTTTTCGATTAACAGCAAGAGATCTTTTATATGCACCATCCCACATACAGGATAGTACATACCACGGCCTTTGGTACACCAGTTGTGGAGCACTGGCTGGAACAGAGAAATAGAAACAAACGGTATCTGGAAAAAAATATAAGTAATAAATAGCCCAATGGGCCCACCGATGGGAAACGATTCTAGATCGATCGCGCATCAGGCGAGCGCTGTACCACTGAGCTCCTTTGATTGATTGAAAACCTATTGTAACTGCATAAACAAACAAATGAGTGGGCACACGTTTGCTAATTTACTAGGCCTCTCCTATTCTAGTTATTAACCACTTGTATAATACATAATGATACTGTAATAAAAACAGATTATAATTGTACTAATTAGTTACTATTATATTTTGACCAGTAAATGTTATTTTTTTAATAATTAATAACTGCTGTATTGTAATTAAAGGGACATTCCTGAGTTTGCTGCAATTTTTAAAATGTTATCGACTAACAGAGGCTTTTTAACGATTGTAATTACATATCAAATATATTTTTCTGCATAAAATATTAGTGGCTGTATATTAAACATGTTTCTGGTCATTCTAATATTTGTACTAGGTAAAATTTCCTTTTATTTCCTGAAATATTGTTTTTTCGTACGTACGGAATTATTTGAAGACAAAATTCAGTTTGAGCTTCTTAGAAATATTAAGGCGACCAGAAACACATTGAAAATAAAGACACTGGTATTCTAAAGAAGAAAATATATTTAATATGTAAGTTTATTCGTGGAAATATTTTATTAGTCGGAAACATCTTACAATGCAGCAAACTCTGGAATGTTCCTTTACGAACAAACATATTACAAGAAACTATCAGTAACTAAAGACTATAGTAATTTAACAAGTACCGGTAATGATTATTCCATAATTCATTATTAGTAATTACATGTATATGATTATAATTAATAACCAATGTATTAAATATTAATGATAAACTGCTATAAGAAATATGTACAGTAATTGTTGTGGACATGATGTGTGCTTACAAACTTGACAGAGATTGCCTGGCTAGCTGGCTGGGATGGCGTTCTCACAAACTGTTAAAGGGACACTCCTGAATTTGCTACCTTGTAAGATGTTTCCAACTAATAAAATAGTTCTACGATTAAACTTACAAATTAAATATATTTTCTTGTTTAGAATATTATTGTCTGTATATTCAATGTATTTCTGGCCGTCTTAATATTTGTAAGAAGCCCAAACTGGATTTTGTCTTCGCGAAAAAATATGTTTTAGGAAATAAAATGAAATTTAACATAGTACAACTATTAAAACAATCAGAAACATGTTTAATATACAGCCATTAATATATTATGCAGGAAAATATATTTGATATATAATTACAATCGTTAAAAAGTCTCCGTTAGTCGATAACATCTTAAAAATTGCAGCACACTCAGGAATGTCCTTTTAACCCGAAACACGAACAGCATAAAAACCAAGTAATACACTCAGTCACACTCTCATGGTACATAGCAATTAACTAGTAGACTGGCTGACACATGAACTGACTAACGAGACAAGACTGATATATGACGAATGGACAGTAAAACAAGACAAGACAAAGCATACAAATATTTGTATATGGTTTGCGATATCGTTTAATATTTTTATTTTTCTGTTAGTAGTTATTACTTATATTCTTTTCAGATATCGTTTGTTTCTATTTCTCTGTTCCAGCCAGTACTCCACAACTGGTGTAACAAAGGCCGTGGTATGTACTATCCTGTCTGTGGGATGGTGCATATAAAAGATCCCTTGCTGCTAATCGAAAAGAGTAGCCCATGAAGTGGCGACAGCGGGTTTCCTCTCTCAATATCTGCGTGGTCCTTAACCACATATTGACGCCATATGACCATAAATAAAATGTGTTAAGTGCTTCGTTAAATAAAACATTTCCTTCCTTCCTTCCTATTTTACTGGATATGATTACTCATAAATGTCTCTCGTTACAGTATATTCCAATGGCTGTGTTGTATGGAGTCTTTCTCTACATGGGCGTGTCTGCACTCAAAGGCATGCAGGTATGAACAGTAAAAAAAGTGTATTTCTATCTTCTGTTACTATGCATCTTTATTGCATAACAAATGTATCTTGTAGCTGTTTGATTTGAGTAGATAGCGGTGTATTACTTTCATCTATGCATATGCAAAATGGAGGTAACGTATCGTGTGAGAAAGCCACATGGTATATGTCTATCCAACATTGTTAAGCTTAACAGCAAGAGTTCTAAGCTAACTTTATATGATAAAATTGATATCTTTATAATATATATATATTGTAGCGGAGAGTCATTAATAATATGAACATTTACCTGTACATCTGTCCTGTTCCTAGTATAGACCTCGTTAGAGGCCAATATCTATGGTAAAAGAGGGATCTGAAAACCCCCCAGTCCATTTCATCCTACAAACCAAACTACTGGTGTAGCTAGCCCGAGCACTCTGACTGTAGAGGGCTAGACGGACATTTGGACAGACATTCAGTCATACAGTCAGAGACCAAACTATGTAATTTTCGGGCAATCGCTGCCCACCACACGGTAGTCAAAGATTCCCGCTCTAATACCACAACAATCCTATGTTTGACGTCAAATACCTTTACATCGATCATTTTCGAGTTACTTGATTTTTAAAAATCCACATAGTAATCACTAATACACACACTACAGAAAAAAATCTGATTGTTGTGGTATTAGAGCGGGAATCTTTGACTACCGTGTGGTGGGCAGCGATTGCCCGAAAATTACACGGCTTGGTCTCTGACTGTAGGGCTGAATATCTGTCAAAATGTCTGTCTAGCCCTCTGCAGTCAGAGTACTCGGGCTATGGTGTAGCTTGTCAAAGCGAAGTTCGTAATGTAGGATTTAAATACTTTGTTTTAAAAAATACATAATTTTATATGTGTGTGTGTGTTTCTAGTTCATCGACAGGATCCTGTTGCTGTTCATGCCAGCCAAGTACCAGCCCGACCACATCTACCTGCGTCACGTGCCCATCAAGCGATGTCACCTGTTTACCTTCATCCAGATCATGTGTCTTGTCGTGCTGTGGGTAGTGAAGGCAATCAAGTCAATGTCCATCATATTCCCCATCATGGTATGTTCATATCTATAGTATTATACTAGTTCTATACGCGTCCCCGTCATGGTAGGTTAATATCTATAGTATTATACTAGTTCTATATGTGTCCCCGTCATGGTAGGTTAATATGTATAGTATTATACTAGTTCTATACGCGTTCCCATCATGGTAGGTTCATATCTATAGTATTATACTAGTTCCATACGCGTCCCCATCATGGTAGGTTCATATCTATAGTATTATACTAGTTCTATACGCGTCCCCGTCATGGTATGTTAATATCTATAGTATTATACTAGTTCTATACGCGTCCCCGTCATGGTATGTTAATATTTATAGTATTATACTAGTTCTATACGCGTTCCCATCATGGTAGGTTCATATCTATAGTAATATACTAGTTCTATACGCGTCCCCATCATGGTAGGTTAATATCTATAGTATTATACTAGTTCTACATGTGTCCCCGTCATGGTAGGTTAATATCTATAGTATTATACTAGTTCTATACGCGTCCCCATCATGGTAGGTTAATATCTATAGTATTATACTAGTTCTATACGCGTCCCCGTCATGGTAGGTTCATATCTATAGTATTATACTAGTTCTATACGCGTCCCCATCATGGTAGGTTAATATCTATAGTATTATACTAGTTCTATACGTGTCCCCGTCATGGTATGTTAATATCTATAGTATTATACTAGTTCTATACGTGTCCCTGTCATGGTAGGTTAATATCTATAGTATTATACTAGTTCTATACGCGTCCCCGTCTATACGCGTCCCCGTCATGGTAGGTTAATATCTATAGTATTATACTAGTTCTATACGCGTCCCCGTCATGGTAGGTTCATATCTATAGTATTACACTAGTTCTATACGCGTCCCCGTCATGGTAGGTTCATATCTATAGTATTATACACTAGTTCCGTCATGGTAGGTTCATATCTATAGTTCTATTATGGTAGGTTCATATCTAGTTCTATACGCGTTCTATACGCGTCCCCGTCATGGTAGGTTCATATCTATAGTATTACACTAGTTCTATACGCGTCCCCGTCATGGTAGGTTCATATCTATAGTATTACACTAGTTCTATACGCGTCCCCGTCATGGTAGGTTCATATCTATAGTATTACACTAGTTCTATACGCGTCCCCGTCATGGTAGGTTCATATCTATAGTATTACACTAGTTCTATACGCGTCCCCATCATGGAATGTTAATATCTACAGTATTACACTAGTTCTATACGCGTCCCCATCATGGAATGTTAATATCTACAGTATTACACTAGTTCTATACGCGTCCCCATCATGGAATGTTAATATCTACAGTATTACACTAGTTCTATACGCGTCCCCATCATGGAATGTTAATATCTACAGTATTACACTAGTTCTATACGCGTCCCCATCATGGAATGTTAATATCTACAGTATTACACTAGTTCTATACGCGTCCCCATCATGGAATGTTAATATCTACAGTATTACACTAGTTCTATACGCGTCCCCATCATGGAATGTTAATATCTACAGTATTACACTAGTTCTATACGCGTCCCCATCATGGAATGTTAATATCTACAGTATTACACTAGTTCTATACGCGTCCCCATCATGGAATGTTAATATCTACAGTATTACACTAGTTCTATACGCGTCCCCATCATGGTATGTTAATATCTACAGTATTACACTAGTTCTATACGCGTCCCCATCATGGTATGTTAATATCTAGAGTATTATACTAGTTATATACGCATCCTCATCATGGTAGGTTCATATCTAGAGTATTATACTAGTTCTATGAGCGTCCTCATCATGGTAGGTTCATATGCATAGTATTATACTAGTTATATATGCATCCTCATCATGGTAGGTTCATATGTATAGTATTATACTAGTTATACGCGCGTTCCCATAATGGTAGGTTCATATCTATAGTATTACGGTATACTAGTTCTATGCGCGTCCCCATCATGATAGGTTCATATCTATAGTATTATACTAGTTCTATGCGTGTCCTCATCATGGTAGGTTCACATGTATAGTATTATACTAGTTCTATATGCGTCCTCATCATGGTAGGTTTATATATATAGTATTATACTAGTTCTATGCACGTCCCCATCATGTTAGGTTCATATGTATAGTATGATACTAGTTATATATGCGTCCTCATCATGGTATGTTTATATATATAGTATTATACAAGTTCTATACATGTCCCAGTCATGGTATGTTTATATATATATAATATTATACTAGTTGTATGCGGATTCCCCATCATGGTTTATATATATATATATATATATATATATATATATATATATATATATAGTCCTCTAGTTCTACACCAGTAGATACATACGTATGGAGAAAACGCTATATCCCCATGACGACTTGTCGCGAGGGGATAAATATTATATCACTACTCTCCCTGACATCATTTCTCTTCTGATTTTCAACTTCACATATAGGAATTGGATCATGATATGTTAAACAATTTCGCGTTTGTCCTCTATGTGTCAAAGGTCACGGTCACTGTCACTAAAAATACAAATTACGTCACTGTTCTGGAGACTTAATATCTTTTCTGATTTTCATGAAACTTCACACATAGGAATCGGATCGTGATATCTGTTGTGGTCACTGTTACAAAAAATAACAATTATGATCTCATTACTCTACCGACTTCATTGCACATCCGGTTTTTATGAATCATGACCTAGAGGAATATGATCATGAAACTGCACGGCGATATGCAGTGTTTCTGATGCCTTGTTCGTTCGTTCATTCATTCATTCATTCATTCATTCATTCATTCAATTATTCATTCATTCATTCAATTATTCATTCATTCATTCATTCATTCATTCATTCGTTTATTCATTCATTCGTTGTCACTAGGTGTTGGGAATGTGCTTCGTGAGGAAGGCTATGGATTACCTGTTCACTCAGAACGAGCTCAAGTGGCTGGACGACATTATGCCCGAGGACAAGTCCAAACGGAAAGAAGACGAAAAGAAAGAAGCAGAGGATGATGCCGAGGTATCTAGTTTTTCTCAGTGGTGGATCCAACAACTTGGAGAGAGGGTGGTGCACCCAGACATTTTGAATGGATGGGGATTCTCTCTGTCTGTCTGTGTGTCTGCCTGTGTGTCTCTCCCTCTCTCCATCTCCCTCTCTACCTCCCTCCTGTGTCTGTCTGTCTCTCTCTCTCTCTCTCTCTCTCTCTCTCTCTCTCTCTCTCTCTCTCTCTCTCTCTCTCTCTCTCTCTCTCTCTCTCTCTCTCTCTCTCTCCATCCTCCCTCTCCCCCTCCCTCTCTCTCCCCCTCCCTATCTGTCTGTCTCTCTCTCTCTCTCTCTCTCTCTCTCTCGCTCTCTCTCTCTCTCGCTCTCTCTCTCTCTCTCTCTCGCTCGCTCGCTCGCTCGCTCTCTCTCTCTCTCTCTCTCTCTCTCTCTCTCTCTCTCTCTCTCTCTCTCTCTCTCTCTCTCTCTCTCTCTCTCTCTCTCTCTCTCCATCCTCCCTCTCTCTCTCTCCATCCTCCCTCTCCCCCTCCCTCTCTCTCCCCCTCCCTATCTGTCTGTCTCTCTCTCTCTCTCTCTCTCTCTCTCTCTCTCTCTCTCTCTCTCTCTCTCTCTCTCTCTCTCTCTCTCTCTCTCTCTCTCTCTCTCTCTCTCTCTCCTGGTTGACCAAGTATGAAAATTACTATAGGATAGACATCATTATCTAACCGATTTGCAGATACCAAATACCATGGGTTTTTTAATATGCTCTTAAAATAAGCATCCCTTTCTTTTCCTCGCACAATATTTCAAACCATTTGTCGAAATAACCATACGTTAGATACCAAACAGCTGTAGTTTGAAATGTAAGGAGGTGTCGCTAAACAAACGTTCCTTTCATTTTTATCGCACAGTAATTCAACCTAGTATTGAAATAGTAATATGTTGCACACCAAATTGCCGTAGCTTACAATGTGCTGACTGATGTGTTGTTCAACAAACATTCGTGTCCTTTGCTTTAACAATATTTCAACCGGGTGTCAAAATAACGATATGTTAGACACCAAGTAGTCATGGGGCGAGACATAGCCCAGTGGTAAAGTGCTTGCTTGATGCGCTGTTGGTTTGGGATCAATCCCCGTCAGTGGGCCTATTGGGCTATTTCTCACCCCAGCTAGTGCACCACGACTGGTACATCAAAGGCCATGGCATGTGCTATCCTGTCTATGGGATGGTGCATATAACAGATCCCTTGCTGCTAATTAAAAAGAATAGTCTACGAAGTGACGACAGCGGGTTTCCTCCCTCAATATCTGTTTGGCCTTAACCATATGTCCGATGCCATATAACCATAAATAAAATGTGTCGAGTGCATCATTAAATAAAACATTTCCTTTCCTTTCCTTTCAAACAGCCATACAGTTTAAGCTGAGGTGTCGCTAAATACACATTCCTTTCCTTTCTCTCTCTCACTCACTCTCAACCAAGTTTAAAATGTGCTGAAGTGTCATTAAAAGCAACATTCCTTTCCTTTCTCCTCTCTCACTCACTCTCAACCAAGTTTAAAATGTGCTGAAGTGTCATTAAAAGCAACATTCCTTTCCTTTCTCCTCTCTCACTCACTCTCAACCAAGTTTAAAATGTGCTGAAGTGTCATTAAAAGCAACATTCCTTTCCTTTCTCCTCTCTCACTCACTCTCAACCAAGTTTAAAATGTGCTGAAGTGTCATTAAAATAAACATTCCTTTCCTTTCTCCTCTCTCACTCACTCTCAACCAAGTTTAAAATGTGCTGAAATGTCATTAAAAGCAACATTCCTTTCCTTTCTCCTCTCTCACTCACTCTCAACCAAGTTTAAAATGTGCTGAAGTGTCATTAAAAGCAACATTCCTTTTCTTTCTCCTCTCTCACTCACTCTCAACCAAGTTTAAAATGTGCTGAAGTGTCATTAAAAGAAACATTCCTTTCCTTTCTCCTCTCTCACTCACTCTCAACCAAGTTTAAAATGTGCTGAAGTGTCATTAAAAGCAACATTCCTTTCCTTTCTCCTCTCTCACTCACTCTCAACCAAGTTTAAAATGTGCTGAAATGTCATTAAAAGAAACATTCCTTTCCTTTCTCCTCTCTCACTCACTCTCAACCAAGTTTAAAATGTGCTGAAGTGTCATTAAAAGCAACATTCCTTTCCTTTCTCCTCTCTCACTCACTCTCAACCAAGTTTAAAATGTGCTGAAATGTCATTAAAAGAAACATTCCTTTCCTTTCTCCTCTCTCACTCACTCTCAACCAAGTTTAAAATGTGCTGAAGTGTCATTAAAAGCAACATTCCTTTTCTTTCTCCTCTCTCACTCACCTCAACCAAGTTTAAAATGTGCTGAAATGTCATTAAAAGAAACATTCCTTTTCTTTTCCTGTCTCCAGAAGGAGAGTCTGCTGGACGACGAGAACTACCACAAGATGATGGAGTACAAGATTCAGGACGACATGCTGGCGGGCAAGTTCGGCATGGACTACACGCGGCGGGGATCCGTCGACCCGGACCGCGTGAACATCACGGAGGAGATGGCCAAGACAGCCATCTGGAAAAACGTCGCCTACGAGAGTCGGTGTGAAAACGAATACATCAAGTAAGCGTGCGTTTTACAGAAACATTGGGATGGAAAGGTAGATATAGTCAGGGTCTAATCCGTAAAATGGAGTTAAGTAGCATCAAGAGGGGAGGTAGAGGGGTGGGGATACTAAAAACGTCAGCTTTGAGATGCTCTGTCAAAACAAACACATCACGTAAGCGTGCAGTTCACAGGGGGATAGGATGTAAAGAGGGGTGGAGACACTAACCAGGGTGCGAGTCATAAAAGAGAGCAATAGTAGCATCAAGGGGCTAGAAATGAGTGACCAGGACTCAGGACCATAAAAGGACGCGGCAGTGATATCGTGGGGTGGGGGTAAATGGGAACACTTGCCAAAGCTTGAAACCATTAAGGAAGTAATAGTAGCACCATGAGGGGAGATTAACCAGAATCCGGGTCTTTAGAAGGGAATTGAAAGTTGCTGTAGCTCGGGCCCATCAAGCGAATGATAGTGATATTGGTGGGGGGGGGGGGGGGGGGGGGGGCACTAACAAAGGTCTGAGCAATAAAAAGGGAATAGTATTAAAATCAACAAGGGAGAAGGAAGGAAATGTTTTATTTAACGACACACTCCACACATTTTATTTACGGTTATATGGCGTCAGACTGAGACATATCGTTAAGGACTATATAGATATTGAGAGAGGAAACCCGCTGTCGCCACTTCATGAGAAACAGGGAAGACTAACCAGGGTCCGGGTCTATAAAAGGAAGTGACAGTATCATCGTTGGGTGAGGGTAGATGGGTACACTTGCCAGAGCTGACGCCAATCAAGGAAGTGGCAGTAGTATCGAGAGGGATTGCAGTCAGGGACCAAGCCATAAAAGGGAGTAACAAGAAGGGGAGGTAAGAAGGAGACTAACCGGAGCTAAAGTTCATAAAATGGAATGACAGTAGTATCATGGGAGGAGGGTAGTTGGGAACATTTACCAGAGAGTAATACTGAGATGGTGAGCCAGATCAAACAGAAACCTTAACACAAGACTGGATTATGCACTTCAATGTAAACCAGACTGGGTTATGCACTTCAATGTAAACCAGACTGGGTTATGCACTTCACGGTAAACCAGACTGGGTTGTGCACTTCACGGTAAACCAGACTGGGTTGTGCACTTCACGGTAAACCAGACTGGGTTATGCACTTCACGGTAAACCAGACTGGGTTGTGCACTTCACGGTAAACCAGACTGGGTTGTGCACTTCACGGTAAACCAGACTGGGTTGTGCACTTCACGGTAAACCAGACTGGGTTATGCACTTCACTGTAAACCAGACTGGGTTATGCACTTCACTGTAAACCAGACTGGGTTATGCACTTCATGGTAAACCAGACTGGGTTATGCACTTCACTGTAAACCAGACTGGGTTATGCACTTCACTGTAAACCAGACTGGGATATGCACTTCATGGTAAACCAGACTGGGTTATGCACTTCACTGTAAACCAGACTGGGTTATGCACTTCATGGTAAACCAGACTGGGTTATGCACTTCACTGTAAACCAGATTGGGTTATGCACTTTGCGGTAAACCAGACTGGGTTATGACTGGGTTATGCACTTCACGGTAAACCAAATGACAACGTAGGAAACCATTTGGACATGTTGTCCAGTTCTTTCTCCCAGGGTATTGGTGGAAACAAACACACCCACTAAACCTGGCTGGAGTACACCCATTTAACACAAAAAAGTGCTACATTTCCATAGTCTGGAATTACTACAAAAAAGTCTTCAATAGCAGTCTAACAGTTGCCACTTCAAAGCTGATGTCTGCTATGAAATGATCACAGTCAAACAACTGACTACGTGCACGGATATATTTAGGAAGATAACTATGATCTGGAACACTCACTAAACTGGTGTTTACGCTTCATGTTAAACCGGTTTGTCACATCAGTTTGTTGCCATCGCTATATAAAGACAAATGCCTGGGCCCATAGCAGGAAGAGAACGGTGAGAGCGGATCATAGCAGCACAGAAGGCTTGTACCTACCAACTAGGTCCACACTCATGGAGAGAGTGTGAGAGTTCTAAGATAATTTCTGGTAGTCTTAACTTATCCACGTTAAATTAAAACTCTTTGTTGCTAATATTTGAAACTTTGCCCCACAATATTTCTGTCGACACACTTGTACTATAGAACATCCCATCCTCCTACTTTTTTTTTTTTGTAAATAATTTTAATTTGGTTTAACTTAAAAAGAAAAGTAAAAGTGTTTTGGAATTAATAAAATATACTATCTGTGTGTGCAATTCAGAAAACAATCGACTCAGAAATAAATAACTTGTAGTAAATTCCATAGTATGAAAAAAGCGTTCCCCATGGGGAGGACTATTACAGTAGATTTGGCGGATGGTGGAGGACTGAATTTCAAAGTTTTAAAATCATATACTGACTGAGTTGTAGTTTAAAGATTCACAACATAATGTGTAAACCAAAACAAAAATATCAATGAAAAATGGATTATAAGAGGGGGGGGGGGGGGGGATCTGCCATAACCTCAATTCTTTAATGTTACTTTTATATGTTTCTTTACAGCAATGCATACCATTTGAATCACAATGTATCAACATATCGTTAATACCAGGTTTTATTGCTTGTAAAATCCATTGATAAAATAATATGCTAGGGTGATATTGATAGGTCGATGTCGTATAGTAGTACATGTATGTATGTCTTAAATAATATTAATGCCACTTGTCTTTGACGATGTTAAGACGAATGTAATACAGCCATAGTTTAAAACATTTCTTGTCTAAAATCCACTAATTAAACAATGTGCTGGAGTGTTGTTAATGGGTCCGTGTTGTACTACATATATGCATGTCATAAATAATGACACTAGCCTTTCAAAATGTTAATTATGAAAGTTACACAGCCATAGGTTACAATGTACTTACGTGTCTAACAATTTATGCCTCACCAATATATTCTACATATTGTATTGTGACATATTGTGTTTATAACATATGCTGGTGAGTTTTAAGACTTTAAGATAATTAAAAACAATCTTGACCTTGAAACATACATTGATTAAATGATGTGCTAGGGTATTATTAATGGGTTCGTGTTATTGAATTACGTATGCATTAATGACACATGCCTTTCAGAAGGTTAAAACTTAATGCAATAAACACATTGTATATTAAAACATACATTGATTAAATGATATGCTGGGGTATTATTAATGGGAATGTATCGTTGTATCATGTATGCGTTAATGCAACTTGCCATACATTGATTAAATGATATGCTGGTGTATTATTAATGGGAATGTATCGTTGTACCATGTATGTGTTAATGCCACTTGTCATACATTGATTAAATGATGTGCTGGTATATTATTAATGGGAATGTATCGTTGTATCATGTATGCGTTAATGCCACTTGTCATACATTGATTAAATGATGTGCTGGTATATTATTAATGGGAATGTATCGTTGTATCATGTATGCGTTAATGCAATTTGCCATACATTGATTAAATGATATGCTGGTGTATTATTAATGGGAATGTATCGTTTTATCATGTATGCGTTAATGCCACTTATCATACATTGATTAAATGATGTGCTGGTGTATTATTAATGGGAATGTATCGTTGTATCATGTATGCATTAATGCCACTTGCCATACATTGATTAAATGATATGCTGGTGTATTATTAATGGGAATGTATCGTTGTATCATGTATGCGTTAATGCAACTTGCCATACATTGATTAAATGATATGCTGGTGTATTATTAATGGGAATGTATCGTTGTATCATGTATGCGTTAATGCAACTTGCCTTTCAGAATGTTGAAACTTAATGCAATAAACAAAATTTTAACTTAAAACATACATTGATTAAATGATATGCTGGTGTATTATTAATGGACATGTATCATTATATCATGTATGCGTTAATGCAACTTGCTTTTCAGAATGCTAATTCAAAAACAGCAGCTGAAAGTGAATGACACTTGGAGTATGGGTAGTGATAATCTGGAGATAATATTTGAATAATCTACAGTGAGAGGTTCATTTTCTCTTTTCTCTCATTCCCGGTGGAGGAATGACCGTATAATCACTCCTATAATCTATAATCACTGTTATAGGCAGTAACAAGAGGATGGTAGATCACCTCCTATTGGAGTACCTGTACGAGTGGGAAATGAAAAAAACCCCAGGTGAATGTTCTTTGTCAGTTCCATATCTCGATCTTTGCATGGTGATTAAGTTGTGTTTCAGACCTCTTCTCAAGGGACGGGGTGGGAGTGCGTAGCCCAGTGATTAAGTTGTGTTTCAGACCTCTTCTCAAGGGAGGGGGTGGGAGTGCGTAGCCCAGTGATTAAGTTGTGTTTCAGACCTCTTCTCAAGGGAGGGGGTGGGAGTGCGTAGCCCAGTGATTAAGTTGTGTTTCAGACCTCTTCTCAAGGGAGGGGGTGGGAGTGCGTAGCCCAGTGGTAAAGTGGTCGGTTTGGGTTCGATCCTCCTCAGTGGGCCCTTTTGACCATTTCCCGTTCCAGCCAATGCACCACGACTGGTATATCAAAGTCCGTGGTATGTGCTAAAAGATCCTTTGCTACTAATGGAAACATGTAGTGAATTTCTTCTCTAAGACTATATGTCAATATTACCAACCCAATAGCAGATAATTAATAAATAAATGTGCTCTAGTGGTGTCGTTAAACAAAACAAATTTCGATGTTTGCATAGTGATTAAGTTGTGTTTAAGACCTCCTTCTCAAAGGGCGACAGCGACAACAAAAATATTAAAAATATACTTACTTACTAATACCTTTTGGGTTTCTCATCTCTTTGTTTTCTTTAGGTGGGGCATACAAAATTAATTTTTAGATACCACAGACACCAAGATGGGATTTGCCAAAACTAATCATTTAAAGAAAGCACTGTATATAATATGTAAAAGGCTGGAAAATTTTAATAAGTTTGGTTAGTGTCCTAAAGTATGTGTTCAATAAATCAGAATGGGAAACCCATTTTGTGCTATCAAGACGATATCTCTGCACAATGCAGAGTCGAATGGGCGTTTGGCAAAATAGTGATTGATTCCATGAATCTAGTGCCTCGTCTATAAGACAGCCACTCCCGAGGGGATTCTTTACTGGACCATACCACAAAAAGGACTGCCATTGCCAAACTAGTATACTACATCAAAATTAGCACAGGACGGAGATCATTGAAATATATATAGGTGTGATGACATGCACTCATGAATCACTGCCACAAGAGTGATAATATCAGGTGATCGCGAAAGTGGGCATATCCTGCCCCACCGGTGGTACCAATCAAGAGTACTTCCACCACAGCTGTCAAGTCCGTCACTTTGTCTAAAATGATGAAAACAATTAGTGCATACCAAATAGGGCAGATCATGAATTTTTTTTTTTTTTTGCATTGAAGTGCGACTGAAATGGTGAATTTGGTGGAATATCATTTTCGGTCAGTTTATTTCAAAAATATACTAAGCTTATGGCACTTCGGAGTGTCCACCCCAATGCATCTTCTAGATCCAGCCCTGCATGATATATTTTCTTACAAGCTAGCATATAATCATTTCTGAATGGTATATGCACAAGTTTTAATAGATAAATAGTTGCATGGTTTCTTGGGTACAATCAGTAACATTGGTATTTTCGTCAATGAAAACCAAGGAAACTGAACAGGGATCTAGTTGAAAGTATTTTAATGAAACAGACCAAAGAAAGAGGTTTCTAGGATTGGGATTCAAGTATTTATCACTATAAATTTGATTCATATGTAGATATGTTTTCCATTTATATACTAGTATTAATATATACATTTACAATGTATTTATATATTCATTACTATAATAATTTATATATTTATTTTAGTATTAATTAATGTGTAATCAGTAGATGGTGTTGTTCTAACATAGTAATTCACAATTATAGGTGCGAGGAGAGATATATGTGATAACTAACCGTGAGGATTTAATAT
Source organism: Gigantopelta aegis (assembly GCF_016097555.1). Classification (NCBI taxonomy): domain Eukaryota; kingdom Metazoa; phylum Mollusca; class Gastropoda; order Neomphalida; family Peltospiridae; genus Gigantopelta; species Gigantopelta aegis. The sequence goes on from NC_054711.1 coordinate 25,011,575, forward strand.
TATATATCTCTGTGAATATTTCTTTAAATGTTCTCTTGTAATTCACAACCAACAGTAAGGACTTACCTGTATGATTATTTGTGTAAATTCTCTAATAATTCTAAACATTCCGGTGGGTTACTTTTTGTGTGCTCAATCCTCTTTATATCAATCAATTTGTGTAAATATTTTCTAGTGTTTATGTAAATATTCTCCAATGAAAGTAGTGATATATTTGTGTGTTTATATATGTAAATTTTCTCTAATAAAAGTAAGGATATATTTGTATGTTTATTTATGTAAATATTCTCTAAGAAAATTAATGATATATTTGTATGTTTATTTATGTAAATATTCTCTAATAAAAGTAAGGATATATGTTTATGTCTATTTATGTAAATATTTTCTAATAAAAGTAAGGATATATGTGTATGTTTATTTATGTAAATATTCTCTAATAAAAGTAATCATATATTTGTATGTTTATTTATGTAAATATTCTCTGGTAATTCACAACTAAACTTGTGGTTATGTTTGTGATTATTTACTTAAATGCTCTTGAGTCATTTATAACAAAAAGTGAGGATATCTTTGTGTGATTATTCTTGTAAATACTTGCTAGTAATTCGTAACTAAAATTATGAGGAAATATTTGTCTTATTATTAAAATAGACAAATATAGAATAGTGTTATATTCATTACTAAAACTAAGTTAACCCCAAAAATATTATTTCATAAATTACTTATAGACCTCAAAGAGTATAATGAAACTATTTAAATTAGATATTATGTACATTAAGCATATAATACAAAATTAAATTAATTAAAACTTTTTGTTACAATTACATAATATGGCAACTAAATAGGGAAACAGCGAACCTTTTGTCCTACTACACTCCACCCACCACTACCACAGGTACCCCCCTTCATAGGGAGCGTTAATCCCATAAACGTACGTTTTAGTATTTTGTGAATATTTTGAAATATTTAATTAATCAATTTCATCGCAGGTTGTGTCTACATGTAGCTTATGTGAGTACTCTGTAGCACTAGAAAATGTTAACCAGGAACTGTAATACTGAAAAGAAAAACAATTATCCTGAGTGGAGGGCATACAAAACAGGTACGGGGTCTAGCTTAGTTGAAAGAGAGTACACCTGTGGTGCTTGCGATGTAGGATCGAACCTCCTTAGTGGACCTTTCTTCTAACTGGTGTTTTTTTTTTTCATCCCAACTATTATTAGTATATCAAAAGTGGTTTGTTTTGGGGTTTTAAGAAAATATTTATTGCCCCAGATATTTATATATTGATAATGTCAGGGTTGGGGCCCTGAAGTCATTATCTTACAATAGAAAGAAAGAAAGAAATGTTTTATTTAACGACGCACTCAACACATTTTATTTACGGTTATATGGCGTCAGACATATGGTTAAGGACCACACAGATTTTGAGAGGAAACCCGCTGTCGCCACTACATGGGCTACTCTTTCCGATTAGCAACAAGGGATCTTTTATTTGCCCTTCCCACAGGCAGGATAGCACAAACCATGGCCTTTATTAAACCAGTTATGGATCACTGGTTGGTGCAAGTGGTTTACACCTAACCATTGAGCCTTGCGGAGCACTCACTCAGGGTTTGGAGTCGGTATCTGGATTAAAAATCCCATGCCTCGACTGGGATCCGAACCCAGTACCTACCAGCCTGTAGACCGATGGCCTAACCACGACGCCACCGAGGCCGGTATATCTTACAATAGATACATAAATGTAAAGTGCATTCATTAAAATTACTAGTTAATTGAAACAGTCAAATTTGGAGTACAAAATTAATGACAGAATAAATATATAATAAAACAGAATTTAAACAATTCAAAAGTTACATTTGTTTTATTTAATGGTACCACCTAGAGCGCATTGATTTATTAATCATCAGATATTGGATGTCAAACATTTGAAAATAAATTTTAGTCGTATTTTTAGAGAATACCCGCTACATTTTTTTTGTTAGTAGCAAGCGATTTTTTGTTAGTGAACGACAGTTGATATACCAGTTGTGGCGCACTGTTGGGACGCGGAAAATCCAACCAAAGAATGGGTTAAATGAAATGTTTTGATCCTACAAAACAAGAATTGCTCTGCCAACTGATCTAGACCCTGCCCCTTTGTATACCAAAGGCCATGGTTGTGATATATTTAAACGTTTATTTATTTATGTATTTAATTAATTAATTATATTTATTTATTTACAGAGCAAACAAGAGACGAAAAGAGCACAAAGATGGAAAAGAACACAAACCCTCTTTCTACATCCAAGACGACGAAAGAGAACCTCATCAAAACGGACACGGTGGTAGTGAGGACCAAATCAGCAAAGTCTGAAAGTCAGCAGTCTGAAAGTCAGCACAGTCTGAAAGTCACTATAGTCTGAAAACTTGGCCCAAAAAACCTGTAGCAAAAACGTTTGAGCATCAACAGTGTTTGAAGAATATTAAAGCATAAAAATCAGGACCAGTATAAAAAAAAAGCAACATTCTTAAAACAAACACTTTTAATGCTGCAATCTCGACTCACCATATTATTAAATCATTTTCTAATACAACAGACAAACACAACCACAGTTTGATCATCATTCCATTTTTAATATTAATATTCTGTCTGTGGGATGGAGCATATAAAAGATCCCTTGTACAAATAGGAAAATTTAGCAGGTTTCATTTCTAAGACTATTTTTCAAAATTACCAAATGTTTGACACCCAATAGTCGATTATTAATAAATCAATGTGCTTTAGTGGTGTCGTTAAACAAAACAAACTTTAAATATTAATAAACGTGCGTTATCACTACCAATGTTCATTATCCTCATCTTCTTACAAGTGTTTCTTCAGCTATTTTAATACATCATAACACAAAGAAAGTAGAATAGGTCCTGGCTTCTGGTGGTCAAACTGGATAGTAATATGTAATGCAACAGCCAAACGTTTTTTAAAGAGACATTCCTGAGTTTGCTGCATTGTAAGATGTTTCCGACTAATAAAATATTTCCACAAATAAACTTACATATTAAATATATTTTCTTCTTTAGAATACCAGTGTCTTTATTTTCAATGTGTTTCTGGTCGCCTTAATATTTCTAAGAAACTCAAACTGGATTTTGTCTTCAAATAATTTTGTATGTACGAAAAAACTATATTTCAGGAAATAAAAGGAAATTTTACCTAGTACAAATATTAGAACGACCAGAAACATGTTTAATATACAGCCACTAATATTTTATGCAGAAAAATATATTTGATATGTAATTACAATCGTTAAAAAGTCTCTGTTAGTCGATAACATTTTTAAAATTGCAGCAAACTCGGGAATGTCCCTTTAACAATGTTTGATAGTAAGGGCCATAATTTGGATAACAGTAAAATTAAATTTTTAATGATTAAATAATATAGAGATACTCGGTGCAGGTCTAAAATAGAACTGAAGTTTAAAAATCATCACAATAACAAATTAATAAGAAATGTAAACTCATTCTCACGATGGCTTTGGAATAAGTGACAGATATGCGGAATAAAATGTTGGTACAATGTAATAATGATAGCAGAGTTTTAAAGTTTACTAGCAATGCAAATTATATCTATATTATATTACACGATTTTGTATTGTATATTATTGCCCCTGGTAATGTTCTAATAGGATTGAAATGGCTTGGGCACTGCATCATATGTCTTCTCGTTTTGTCATGTTTAAAACGCACGCTTGCACACATACAGTCATACCTGTACAAAGTGGTCATTCACATTAGTAGCAGGAATAGTTGCTTAAGGCAGGTCAAAACGGATTACTCGTTATAACAGTTGATCAAAATGTGCTCACCATAACCAGTCTGTATATAATCAATGTATAAAATGTGCAAGTATTTGAATTTTTATAGTGTATTTATATTGTTTAATATGCAGGACATTGTTTTTCATGTTTATTATGTGATGCAAATGAAAGATAAATAAACTGTATTCCGGAAACAGAATCCGATATATTTATAACAGATCTTACTATCTTCTCTACCTTGGAGGTCTCCATTGTTAGATCTGAAATAACCCAACAACACGTCTTTTCCATATTCCTTTTCTAGAAATACATTTGTATGAAGACTCTGTAAAGAATTGTTTTATTGTTGTTTTGAACTTTTAAATATGGACAATTATAAAACGTGTTTGCAGTTTGACGAATTTGGTCAGAACATTTGTAGCCAAATTCAAATTTCAATTGGCCATACAAAAAACCCCATTGTTTTGTGGAGTGGGTTGTTGGGTTATTGTTTTTCAGTTAGTTTGTTTTTTGTGTCGTGTTTTGTGTTGTTTTTATTTTTTATTTTTTGTGTGGGGTTTTTGTGTGTGTTTGGTTTGTGTGTTTTTCTGGGGGTTTTGTATTTTATTTTTGTGGATTTTTTAAATTTTATTTTAAGTGTTGTTTTGTTTTGTTGTTGTTTAGTCACAAGACTAAATTATAGTTCACCAAATTTTTATTATAGCTAGTAATGACGTGACGTCTAACAACCTATTGTGGTTCATCAGATTTTTATCATCAAACTTAGTCATGACATTACGTAACGAAATATATTATGGTTCACCAGATCTTTTTCATCATACTTTGTCATGAAGTGACGTCAAAAATCTCTTATGATTAACCAAGGTCCAGATTATAAAAGTTGAGTCTAGACTCAAATATCTAATGACGTCAAACGCATACACTTTGTATTGTCATGACGTCAGAGTCTCAGACTCTTATGTATTGTGTATTGAGTCTAGACTATAGAGTTTATAAACACCAAGCCAGAACCAGCTGTAACCAGTTGTATATAAATGAAGATGGAGTTTATTTCTATGGAAACCACTGTAATCGTTTATGCAACTATTATACAACAGTGAGTTTTTATATTTTATATTCACATATGTACTATGAACATTTGATAATATTTTCTGATATTTATTCATACGTCATGCATTCTTTTATTTGTGTTTTGTGTGGATATTTATACATTTGTTGTCCGTGTGTATATTAGTGGTTCTCGTAATTTTACCATCTGTATTTCATATTATCTACGTGTTCCTACCGCCAATAACTTGTGGAAATTTCACTATTAGGTCAGTTGATAGAGTTTATTACTATTATACATAGTCTCTGGTTCGAATCCTCTCAGTGTATGTTGATTTGTCCGTTACAGCCAGAACTCTAACAGTTTAACATCACATCACTCCAGCATGTAGTTTAATAATTCACTTGTATATAGTAGGTGTTGGTATAAAGTCTTCTTATTGCCAATAGCTAGTTACAACTTTTCTTTTACCTCCTTTGGTAGAATTGTGGACTCTTATACAGACAGTTCCTTTTTCGAATCCACTTAGTGGACATTGATTTACCTGTTACATAAAATAAAATAAAAGATGTTTTATTAATTTTTTTTTTTTATCCCAGTGCCCCCTTTCCTTTCTCTCTTTTGAATTCCATCTCATTTCTTCCAGATCTGGCAACTCCTCCTATCTTTCAACTTCTTTCGCTGTCCACCTCCACATCCCAGTCCTTGTCTCTCCAACCGCGACAGGTGCTTGTCTCTTGTGGCTATCTGTGCCACACACCTGTTCCCCATCAGCTTTCAGCTGTGGGCTTAGTCTGACCACTTCGGGGAGTGTTCAGTAGTTATTTATGGCATTGTTAAGAGGCACTTGTAACCACCTACTATGCACCCCTACTACCAGCGGTCGTTAGTTAGTGCCGTGGGTCAGACCAGCTTTATTAGCGGCAGAGGACGAGGATGCCAGGTTACATAATATTAGTGTAATGTCTTAATAAGTGAATTTACAAGAATACCACATCCAGATGTATTAATACAAATAACAAGAATAATATTATATTTCAGTATATTTAGTTTTACCAAGAAATCATTGGAACTGTATAGTATAGCAGTATTGTATGTTGTCATGTAGCACAATGGACAAGTAGATGTTCTGGATGTCTAGTCATGTCTTAACTGGTCCTGGACTGGTATACTAGAAATTTATATTTAATTTTTACACCCCTGGTAACAGTTGCATGTTTCATTGCGGTCTCCATCATGGTCATTATTATAAAATAAGTAAAGGTACTGTGTTTAATTTCATACTTCTTCTTACATGGACCGGCCTCGGTGGCGTCGTGGTTAGGCCATCGGTCTACAAGCTGGTAGGTACTGGGTTCAGATCCCAGTCGAGGCATGGGATTTTTAATCCAGATACCGACTCCAAACCCTGAGTGAGTGCTCCGCAAGGCTCAGTGGGTAGGTGTAAACCACTTGCACCGACCAGTGATCCATAACTGGTTCAACAAAGGCCATGGTTTGTGCTATCCTGCCTGTGAGAAACGCAAATAAAAGATCCCTTGCTGCCTGCCATAAAAGAGTAGCCTATGTGGCGACAGCGGGTTTCCTCTAAAAAAAACAGTGTCAGAATGACCATATGTTTGACGTCCAATAGCCGATGATAAGATAAAAAATCAATGTGCTCTAGTGGCGTCGTTAAATAAAACAAACTTTACTTTTTTTCTTCTTACCTGGTACCTTTTTCGACTTTTCTATTCCCATTGTATTTGCCAGTCTAAACATGTTTCCATTCTTAACGTTTACCATGTAAATTATCCCCACATACATGTAATAATTGCAGACGTACGAGCTACAATTTTTCTTGGAGAGCAGGTTGCTTTTTATTTTTGCACAAATAATACGAAAATTCCCGAATCTGATTAACATTTATTCATATTAGCATTACTACCAAACAGCTATATAGGGTTGCAAACGAATCACTGCACATTTTTACATGGATTACAATTAATTTTGAGGGTAGAATGATGGAAATACATGGGAAAAGGTCTCAGGTTAGCACATTTTGCCCGAATATCTGTATAATTTTTATCAGAATTTGAGGTTTTGCTCAAGCACTAGGGGGCAGTTGCCCCCGCCCCCGCCCCGCCCCCTGTTTCGTACGCTTATGCTTCTTACCTGGTACCCTGTCCTCTTTTCTTTTTCAGTTTTATTTCCCATTCCAAATATGTTTTCATTCTCAATGCTTACCATGTAAATTATCCCCACATACATGTAACAACTAATATGTTTTGTACGTACAAAAACGTTATATTCGTGTTTTAACATTCCCTTCATCTTACAGTATGTTCATATGATGTAGTTGTAAGACCGTGACCCTCAAGGCAAAAATGTTGCGGGTTTGCTCTTTGAGATAATATGTCAAAAATACCAAATGTTTGACATACAAAAAAAATAGCTGATGATTAATAAATCAATGTGCTCTAGTGGTGTCGTTAAACAAAACAATTTTTGTGACCTCAAGGCAACCTGATGATTAATTAATCAATGTGCTCTAGTGGTGTCATTAAACAAAACACTTTTTGTGACCTCAAGGCAACCTGATGATTAATTAATCAATGTGCTTTAATAGTGTCGTTAAACAAAAAACAAACTGCTTCTTTTTCTAGGCAATCTAACTTTGAGATGGTTGTATTCAGTCAAGAATGATTTAAGAAACGAAAATACAATAGTGTAGAATGGTTAAATTAAAAACAATATTAGAAATACACAGTATCAAACACAAATCAAGTACTGTATAATATGAAAATAATAAATGTATACAATACTGTATCTTGGGTAATATGTTCAATATTATATGTAAAGTCAAGTACATTGCAGTTAATGTTTATTTTGAAAGAAAATAACACACACACACACACACACAGAGAGAGAGAGAGAGAGAGAGAGAGAGAGAGAGAGAGAGAGAGAGAGAGAGAGAGAGAGAGAGAGAGAGAGAGAGAGAGAGAGAGAGACAGACACACAGAGATACACATACATGCACACACAGACACACACACACAGATACACATAAACACACACAGATATACACACACATACACACACACATACACCACGCGTGTACATGTACACTATTGTACCATAGTCAAATTTGATATAATAATAATAGATATACAATAGTACACCACAATCAAATGTAAGAAATAATGAATGTGTACTTTTTTTCAACTATTGTCTAATATTAACTTTTACGAATCAATTTACTTGTATAATATTGTACCACACTTATGAATGTACCACAATTACTAATTTGTACCATGTTCAAATATATACACTAATATACATGTACATTACTATGCGGAGTACATGAATGTATATTTTATGAATTCAATAAAAAATATTTTTTATTTCCCTCTTGTTATAGTTGGTTGATTTGTTCTAGTTTCCTCCGCAGATTCAGGAGCACTACAACATCTGCGTGCACTTATCTACACTCAAAACGGCCTCGGTGGCGTAGTGGTTAGGCCATCGGTCTACAGGCTGGTAGGTACTGGGTTCGGATCCCAGTCGAGGCATGGGATTTTTAATCCAGATACCGACTCCAAACCCTGAGTGAGTGCTCCTCGAGGCTCATTGGGTAGGTGTAAACCACTTGCACCGACCAGTGATCCATAAGTGGTTTAACAAAGGCCATGGTTTGTGCTATCCTGCCTGTGGCAAGCGCAAATAAAAGATTCCTTGCTGCCTGTTGTAAAAGAGTAGCCTATGTGGCGACAGCGGGTTTCCTCTCAAAATCTGTGTGGTCCTTAACCATATGTCTGACGCCATATAACCGTAAACAAAATGTGTTGAGTGCGTTGTTAAATAAAACATTTATTTCTTTGTTCTAATTTCCGCCGCAGATTCAGGAGCTCTACAACATCTGCATGCACATGTCTACACTCGACTTAAATGTACACTGAATAACAAAAAAACCCCGCAAATATTCATTTTTTTTTTTTAAATTGACTTAAAGGGACAGACCCTGGTTTTTAAACACTAAGGCATATTTTTCAATGTTAGAGCCGTTTATGATCACTAAAATCAAACATTACTTATATTTTATCGTTTACATTATCCATTTCCATACAACCGAAGTGTTTCTGGTCATCCTGGTGTTTCTAATACCACACAATGCATTTTTCTTAGTTTTAAAAGCGCACGTGCGTCTGAAAAGTAACGGTGATGGAGTCACGTTTTAGTCTATTTTTAAGGGTATTTCAACGTCACCCATTCTTGTTTCACTCTGTTGTATCCAAATTTGTTACAGGTTTGTAAATTAACCAAACTTAATGTCCATTTTATGGGTTTGAAACATAGGGTCTAGGTGAAAAATATGCTTTAGTGTTTAAAAACTAGGGTCTGTCGCTTTAAAATCATTCAGTTTGAATCCCACTAGTTTGTCTATTAAAGGGACATTTCCGAGTTTGCTGCATTGTAAAATGTTTCCAACTAATAAAATATTTCTACGATTAAACTTACATATTAAATATATTTTCTTGTTTAGAATATCAGTGTCTGTATATTCAATGTGTTTCTGGTCGTCTTAATATCTGTAAGAAGCCCAAACTGGATTTTGTCTTCAAATAATTTCGTACGTACGTATTTTAGGAAATAAGATGAAATTTAACCTAGTGCAAATATTAGAACGATTAGAAGCACGTTTAATATACAGCCATTAATATTTTATGTAGAAAAATATATTTGATATGTAATTACAATCGTTAAAACGTCTCTGTTAGGCGATAGCATCTTAAAAAGTGCAGCAAACTCAGGAATGTCCCTTTAAAATGATAACTGACTTGCGAACATCTTAGGCCCATGTTGACAGTCTGTTTACCCAATTAACCTGAACGACAAAACGTTATCCGTGATTAAGACTGTGTCTCTGCACAATGTAGAGTCGAAAAATGGGCATTTGGCAAAATAGTGGTTGATTCCATGAATCTCTGTTTAGTGTCTTGTCTATAAGAGGACAGCCACTCACTTTACTGAACAATACATTAGTTTGACTGCCAGAAAGAGGACTGCCACTTCCAGACTAAATCATTTTACTAAATCTAACACAGAACAGAGCTCCTATGATGGCATGCTCTCGTGAATCACTGTCAAATTTTAAAAGTTTATAAAAAAAAAAAAAAAAAATCAAGTACAATATTAGATATTGTGAAAACATTTTTTATTGTATCATTAAAAATATATGTATTAACATATATAGCGTATCCTTTTTTGTTCGATGTAGTTTTGAAGTGTGAAGGTAAGATAATTATTATATTCAACAAAATTAATTTAAGGCATACTGTCACGGATTTAAGGACCTTATTTCTCTAAAAATGGATAATAAAAAAAAATTACATTAATTGTTGGAAACCAGATCTAGCTATTGTATCACCTTAACTGAACCATGATGGAGTGAAATCCAAATCAACCCTCTCGGCAATTTTAGTTTTTGAATTATGGACCATTATTTTTACAAAATATCATTAATAAATGGAGTATGGTGGTTATTGAAAATGGTTGAATAAAGTACATTTAGGGACAAATCAAATTATTTTTGTTCAGATAATACTTTGTTAGACCATTAAATAGGTCAGTGGTCTGTGACAATATGCCTTTAATGGCCAGTATATGTTGTTTGGTAATTCTGTATTCCATGTTCGATTTGGTCACATATGATTTCTAAACATTGTTTCTGTAAAATTCTTTCAAAAACAAACGCGAAACACACGGTGGGGTTTACTTGCATTGATATAATTAAAAACTATAGAAATCCTTGCATGTTGGTTCGTAACGATACTTGTTGGTTTGTTCGGTCTAAATTGTTGTTTAAAACGATCAGTTTAAGAACACGCCACAACGTTGAAATTACAGAGGACGAAGATATATACTGATGTGTGCCCAGGATACCGTGCTTGAACCTTAATTGGATATGAGCACGAAAATAAGTTGGCGAAGACGACGTATCGAGAGAAATGAAGTCGCCTTTCCATTATTTCCGTTTATGGTTCAAGCACGCTATCCTGGAAACACCTCATCTGTGTGGATTGCCCGACTCGTTCTTAACAGTGGCAGTCTTCTTATGTAGATAAGCACCTGACAATAATTCAAGGAAGAATACCGTTACGAGCTTGTAAAAAATTTCTTTACGAAGAGATACAAGCTTCCATATGAAAGAAAAAAAGAAATGTTTTATTTAACGACGCACTCAACACATTTTATTTACGGTTATATATGGTCAGACATATGGTTAAGGACCACACAGAGTTTGAGAGGAAACCCGCTGTCGCCACTACATGGGCTACTCTTTCCGATTAGCAGCAAGGGATCTTTTATTTGTGCTTCCCACAGGCAGGATAGCACAAACTATGGACTTTGTTGAACCAGTTATGGATCACTGGTCGGTGCAAGTGGTTTACACCTACCCATTGAGCTTTGCGGAGCACTCACTCAGGGTTTGGAGTCGGTATTTGGATTAAAAATCCCATGCCTCGACTGGGATCCGAACCCGGTACCTATCAGCCTGTAGACCTATGGCCTAACCACGACACCACCGAGGCCGGCCTTTACGAAGAGGTGCAAGCTTCCATATGTTACGTTTATCGTTAAGACGGGGGTTGGGCGCTTGCTTCAGGGGCATGTATCGTAGGATCGAACCGCATTGGCGGATCCATTGGGTTTTCCCTACCCCAACCAGTGCTTTAAAAAAGTTTATTTTGTTTAACGACACCACTAGAGCACATTGATTTATTAAGTTTCGGCTATTGGATGTCAAACATATGGTCATTTTGACAGTCATAGATGATGAAACCCGCTATATTTTTTCCATTAGTGACAAGGGATCTTTTATATGCACCATCCCACAGACAGGATAGAACATACCACAATCTTTGATATACAAGTCGTGGTGTACTGGCTAGAGCGAGAAATAGGCCCAATAGGCACACCGAAGGGGATCGATCCTCGACGCATCAGATGAGCATTTTACAACTGGGCTACGTGCCGCCCCAACCAGTGCTTAATGACTGGTACATGTATATCAAAGACTGCTATATTTAATAAAATTAATTAAAGGGAAATTCCTGAGTTTGCTGCAATTTTTAAGATGTTATCGACAAACAGAGACTTTTTAACAATTGTAATTACATATTAAATATATTTTTTTGCATAAAATATTACTGGGTGTATATTAAACGTGTGTCTGATAGTTCTAATATTTGTATTAGCTTAAATTTCATTCTATTTCCTAAAAAATATGTGGGCTTCTTACAAATATTAAGACAACCAGAAACACATTGAATATACAGACACTGATATTCTCAACAATAAAATATATTTATCATGTACGTTTAATCGTAGAAATGTTTTATTAGTTTTACAATGCAGCAAACTCAGGAATGTCCCTTTAAGGACCAATCGTCTTTGGGTAAGACTTTGCTGCTGCAGGTCCGTAGCAGACAGGGCGAGGGTGAAACTGTACGTTTTTAGTCCTACTCTATATCAGTAAAGGTAAAGATATTGCGTGTGGTGGTGGTGGTAGCGTCATGGTGTGGGCAGGAATTCATGACATCAGACAAAACAACTTCATTTTCATCATTCATGGGAATCTGAATGATCTGCATTACAGTGACGAAATCATCACACCCAGTTATCATTCCGTTCATGCAGCAGTATCCAGGCATTTTATTGCAACAGGGGACAATGCACAGCAGCGTTCAACCAGACTAACAACTGGACGTCTTCAGAGGAACAATATTGAGGCACTAAACTGGCTTACATGATCATCTGACTTGTTCCCTATTGTGCAGGTATGGGATTTTGAGAGGAAACCCGCTGTCGCCACTTCATGGGCTACTCTTTCCGATTAGCAGCAAGGGATCTTTTATTCGCGCTTCCCACAGGCAGGATAGCACAAACCATGGCCTTTGTTGAACCAGTTATGGATCACTGGTCGGTGCAAGTGGTTTACACCTACCCATTGAGCCTTGCGGAGCACTCACTCAGGGTTTGGAGTCGGTATCTGGATTAAAAATCCCATGCCTCGACTGGGATCTGAACCCAGTACCTACCAGTCTGTTGTCCGATGGCCTAATCATGACGCCACCGAGGCCGGTCGCATATTGACAACGTCCACAACCTTAAACATGGTTTAACTTGTGAATGAATCTCTATCACTATTCCAGAGATCCACCGTCTCACCAGAAGCATGAGCCGTTGTTGTACCACTGTCAACATGCAATGCACAAGGTGCTCAGACACGTTACCTGACAATTTTAAGACTTTCGTGTATGGACCCCCCCAAGCAGCCATATATTTCCTTGTGTATTGAAAATATCCTGTTACTTATACTAACAAATGATGCCTCAATTAAATACCCTAGTTTCAACCCGTGAAAATTAAAACTAAGTTTATTTAATCTACAAACCTGAAACACATTTGGATAAAGTTACAATTGAGTGAAACATGAGTCTGTGACTTTGAAATGGTGAAATATCTTCTGAAAAGGGACTAAAACTCGACTCCATAACTGTTACTTCTCAGACGCACGTGCGTTTTTAACAATATGAGAAATGCATTTTGTGATATTAAAAACACCAGGATGACCAAAAACACTTCGAATGTACGGAAATGGATAATCTAAACCATAAAATGTAAGTAAAGTATGATTTCAGTTATCAAAAACGGCCATAATAGTCAAACATATATCTTAGTGTTTAAAAACTAGGGTATGTCCCTTTAAGTCAGTACCAAATTGCTAAACGTTTTTGGTTAAGTATATATTATATTTTGGATAACCGTCCCGATGTTTAGCCACTGTATAACAACATAATTTAATACCGTCGCCTCAAACAGATGTTATAAAAAAAGACAAGTATTGTATTTAGACAGAATTAAAGGGACATTCCTGAGTTTGCTATATTGTAAGATGTTTCGGACTAATAAAATATTTCTACCATTAAACTTACATATTAAATATATTTTCTTGTTTAAAATATCAGTATCTGTATATTCAATGTGTTTCTGGTCGTCTTAATATTTTTAAGAAGCCCAAACTGGATTTGTCTTCAAATAATTTCGTACGTACGAAATGTTTTTTAAAAATTAAGAAATAAAATGAAATTTAACCTAGTACAAATATTACAACGATCAGAAACACGTTTAACCTACAGTCACGAATATTTTATTACAATCGTTAAAAAGTCTCTGTTAGTCAATAACATCTTAAAAATGGCAGCAAACTCAGGAATGTCCCTTTAAACATTGATTGCTACAAGGACGGGATATAGCCCAGTGGTACAGAGCTCGTTCCATGCGCGGTCGGGGTCTGGGCCCATTGGGCTATTTCTCGTCACAGCCAGTGCACCACGACTGGTATATCAAAGGCCGTGGTATGTGCTATCCTGTCTGTGGGATGGTGCATATAAAAGATCCCTTGCTGCTAATCGGAAAGAGTAGTACATGAAGTGGCGACAGCGGGTTTCTTATCTTATTATCTTTGTGGTTCTTAACCATATGCCTGACGCCATATAACCGTAATTAAAATGTGTTGAGTGCGTCGTTAAATAAAACATTTCTTTCTTTTGATTGCTATAAGAATTTCACCCAATCTCTCTCTCTCTCTCTCTCTCTCTCTCTCTCTCTCAGCTATTCCGAGTAAAGCATGGTACGGTAATGCTTTTAGTTCTCCAATATTACAGCTTTGCCTAAAGTTGTTTGTATTCCGTAAATCTCTATCCGACACTCAGTGTTATATGCGGACATCACATTCATGTGAAGAGGGTGAATTTTGGGGAAGGTGGTTAAAATCCATCTCAAGTAAATTTTCATTTTTTTTCCCCCTCCAATACATTTTCCAGGGGAGCATGTTTGGCCGCTTCCGCCAGTAAAGTCACTCACCAGTCTAGACCGCTCGCTGCTAAAATTCCCGCACAGGCACGTGAACAGAATAACAAAAATCTGCATAATGAATACAGGAATCTTTATTTAAATGAACAAATAACAGATGATAACAAAGAATATTCTCCTTTCCACGTAGACCTGATATAACCATTTGAAAACCATAAAAAGTAAGAAATATTCAAACATATAATTAAAGTTTCATGTGAGCAAAATCGTACAGTATATTTCTGTAATAATATTTAATAAATAACATTATGCAAGAGCTCAGTTTTGTGGCTACAGTACAAAAATCAACAATAAAATCAACTAGGTATAGATGCCAATTTGCCGTCGGTCATAAAGATGGAAGGTACTGGGATCGCCTTCTGGTACCGGCTCCCACCTAGAGCGAGTTTAATGACTCAATGGTTAAGTGTAAGACCACTACATCATCTCTCTCACTAACAACTAACCACCAACTCTTTGTCCTGGCTCTCACACAGAGCGAGTTTAACTATCAATGGGTATGTGTAAGACCACTACGTCAACTCTCTCACTAACAACTAACCACCAACTCTTTGTCCTGGCTCTCACACAGAGCGAGTTTAACTATCAATGGGTAAGTGTAAGACCACTACATCATCTCTCTCACTAACAACTAACCACCAACTCTTTGTCCTGGCTCTCACATAGAGCGAGTTTAACTATCAATGGGTATGTGTAAGACCACTACGTCAACTCTCTCACTAACAACTAACCACCAACTCTTTGTCCTGGCTCTCACACAGAGCGAGTTTAACGATCAATGGGTATGTGTAAGACCACTACGTCAACTCTCTCACTAACAACTAACCACCAACTCTTTGTCCTGGCTCTCACACAGAGCGAGTTTAACTATCAATGGGTAAGTGTAAGACCACTACGTCAACTCTCTCACTAACAACTAACCACCAACTCTTTGTCCTGGCTCTCACACAGAGCGAGTTTAACTATCAATGGGTAAGTGTAAGACCACTACATCATCTCTCTCACTAACAACTAACCACCAACTCTTTGTCCTGGCTCTCACACAGAGCGAGTTTAACTATCAATGGGTATGTGTAAGACCACTACATCATCTCTCTCACTAACAACTAACCACCAACTCTTTGTCCTGGCTCTCACACAGAGCGAGTTTAACTGTCAATGGGTAAGTGTAAGACCACTACGTCAACTCTCTCACGAACAACTAACCACCAACTCTTTGTCCTGGCTCTCACACAGAGCGAGTTTAACTATCAATGGGTATGTGTAAGACCACTACGTCAACTCTCTCACGAACAACTAACCACCAACTCTTTGTCCTGGCTCTCACACAGAGCGAGTTTAACGATCAATGGGTATGTGTAAGACCACTACATCATCTCTCTCACTAACAACTAACCACCAACTCTTTGTCCTGGCTCTCACACAGAGCGAGTTTAACTGTCAATGGGTAAGTGTAAGACCACTACGTCAACTCTCTCACGAACAACTAACCACCAACTCTTTGTCCTGGCTCTCACACAGAGCGAGTTTAACTATCAATGGGTATGTGTAAGACCACTACGTCAACTCTCTCACGAACAACTAACCACCAACTCTTTGTCCTGGCTCTCACACAGAGCGAGTTTAACGATCAATGGGTATGTGTAAGACCACTACATCATCTCTCTCACTAACAACTAACCACCAACTCTTTGTCCTGGCTCTCACACAGAGCGAGTTTAACGATCAATGGGTATGTGTAAGACCACTACGTCAACTCTCTCACGAACAACTAACCACCAACTCTTTGTCCTGGCTCTCACACAGAGCGAGTTTAACGATCAATGGGTATGTGTAAGACCACTACATCATCTCTCTCACTAACAACTAACCACCAACTCTTTGTCCTGGCTCTCACACAGAGCGAGTTTAACGATCAATGGGTATGTGTAAGACCACTACGTCAACTCTCTCACGAACAACTAACCACCAACTCTTTGTCCTGGCTCTCACACAGAGCAAGAGCGAGTTTAACGATCAATGGGTATGTGTAAGACCACTACGTCAACTCTCTCACGAACAACTAACCACCAACTCTTTGTCCTGGCTCTCACACAGAGCAAGAGCAAGTTTAATGATCAATGGGTATGTGTAAGACCACGTCAACTCTCTCACGAACAACTAACCACCAACTCTTTGTCCTGGCTCTCACACAGAGCGAGTTTAACGACTCAATGGGTAGCTGTAAGACCACTACACAGACTTCTGTCTCACTAACAACTAGCCACTAACTCTCTGTCCTGGCTCTCACACAGAGCGAGTTTAACGACTCAATGGGTAGCTGTAAGACCACTACACAGACTTCTGTCTCACTAACAACTAGCCACTAACTCTCTGTCCTGGCTCCCACCCAGAGCGAGTTTAACAACTCAGTGGGTATGTAAGACCACTATACCGACTTCTCTCTCACTAACCACTAACAACTAACTCTTTGTCCTGGCTCCCACACTGAGCAAGGTTAACGACTCAATGGGTAGGTGTAAGACCACTATACCGACTTCTCTCTCACTAACCACTAACAACTAACTCTCTGTCCTGGCTCCCACACAGAGCGAGTTTAACGACTCAATGGGTAGGTGTAAGACCACTATACCGACTTCTCTCTCAACTTAATGGGTAGGTATACGGCCACTACACTGACTATTCTCTCAACTTAATGGGTAGGTATACGGCCACTACACCGACTTCTCTCTCAACTTAATGGGTAGGTATACGGCCACTACACCGACTATTCTCTCAACTTAATGGGTAGGTATACGGCCACTACACCGACTTCTCTCTCAACTTAATGGGTAGGTATACGGCCACTACACTGACTATTCTCTCAACTTAATGGGTAGGTATACGGCCACTACACCGACTTCTCTCTCAACTTAATGGGTAGGTATACGGCCACTACATTGACTATTCTCTCAACTTAATGGGTAGGTATACGGCCACTACACTGACTATTCTCTCAACTTAATGGGTAGGTATACGGCCACTACACCGACTTCTCTCTCAACTTAATGGGTAGGTATACGGCCACTACACTGACTATTCTCTCAACTTAATGGGTAGGTATACGGCCACTACACCGACTTCTCTCTCAACTTAATGGGTAGGTATACGGCCACTACACTGACTATTCTCTCAACTTAATGGGTAGGTATACGGCCACTACACCGACTTCTCTCTCAACTTAATGGGTAGGTATACGGCCACTACACTGACTATTCTCTCAACTTAATGGGTAGGTATACGGCCACTACACCGACTTCTCTCTCAACTTAATGGGTAGGTATACGGCCACTACACTGACTATTCTCTCAACTTAATGGGTAGGTATACGGCCACTACACCGACTTCTCTCTCAACTTAATGGGTAGGTATACGGCCACTACACTGACTATTCTCTCAACTTAATGGGTAGGTATACGGCCACTACACCGACTTCTCTCTCAACTTAATGGGTAGGTATACGGCCACTACACTGACTATTCTCTCAACTTAATGGGTAGGTATACGGCCACTACACCGACTTCTCTCTCAACTTAATGGGTAGGTATACGGCCACTACACTGACTATTCTCTCAACTTAATGGGTAGGTATACGGCCACTACACCGACTTCTCTCTCAACTTAATGGGTAGGTATACGGCCACTACATTGACTATTCTCTCAACTTAATGGGTAGGTATACGGCCACTACATTGACTATTCTCTCAACTTAATGGGTAGGTATACGGCCACTACACCGACTTCTCTCTCAACTTAATGGGTAGGTATACGGCCACTACACTGACTATTCTCTCAACTTAATGGGTAGGTATACGGCCACTACACTGACTATTCTCTCAACTTAATGGGTAGGTATACGGCCACTACACCGACTTCTCTCTCAACTTAATGGGTAGGTATACGGCCACTACACCGACTATTCTCTCAACTTAATGGGTAGGTATACGGCCACTACACCGACTTCTCTCTCAACTTAATGGGTAGGTATACGGCCACTACACTGACTATTCTCTCAACTTAATGGGTAGGTATACGGCCACTACACCGACTTCTCTCTCAACTTAATGGGTAGGTATACGGCCACTACATTGACTATTCTCTCAACTTAATGGGTAGGTATACGGCCACTACATTGACTATTCTCTCAACTTAATGGGTAGGTATACGGCCACTACACCGACTTCTCTCTCAACTTAATGGGTAGGTATACGGCCACTACACCGACTATTCTCTCAACTTAATGGGTAGGTATACGGCCACTACACTGACTATTCTCTCAACTTAATGGGTAGGTATACGGCCACTACACCGACTTCTCTCTCAACTTAATGGGTAGGTATACGGCCACTACACCGACTATTCTCTCAACTTAATGGGTAGGTATACGGCCACTACACCGACTTCTCTCTCAACTTAATGGGTAGGTATACGGCCACTACACTGACTATTCTCTCAACTTAATGGGTAGGTATACGGCCACTACACCGACTTCTCTCTCAACTTAATGGGTAGGTATACGGCCACTACACTGACTATTCTCTCAACTTAATGGGTAGGTATACGGCCACTACACTGACTATTCTCTCAACTTAATGGGTAGGTATACGGCCACTACACTGACTATTCTCTCAACTTAATGGGTAGGTATACGGCCACTACACTGACTATTCTCTCAACTTAATGGGTAGGTATACGGCCACTACACTGACTATTCTCACACTATAACCACTAAATCACTGTCCTGAACAGACAGCCCAGATAGCTGAGGAGTGTGCCCGGGACAACATACCTCAACATTAATTGGATATAAGCATGAAAATATGTATAAATGAATGAATGAATGAATGAATGAATGAATGAATGGATGAATGAATGATTAATTGATTGATGCTGAACCAGGTTTCTCCATCTGTTTCATCGACAGCTGTGTGGATGATATAAGTAAACTGTAGAAGTAGTTAGACAAACCAGCAGTTGTGGATCCTTGAAGCAGACGACTAGCCTCGGTGGTGTCGTGGTTAAGCTATCGGACTACAGGCTGGTAGGTACAGGGTTCACGTCCCAGTACCAGCTCCAACCCAGAGCGAGCTTTTAAGGGTTCAATGGGTAGGTGTAAGGCCACTGCACCCTCTTCTTTCTCACTAATCACTAACTAACTAACAACTAACCCACTGTCCTGGACAGACAACCCTGATAGCTGAGGTGTGTGCCCAGGACAGCGTGCTTGAACCATAATTGGATATAAGCAAGAAAATAAATTGAAATGAATGAATGAAGCAGATGAGTACTAACTGCTGCACTGGTGTACGTTGTCTGGTGGAGTAATTACAGACTTTAAGAAACCAACCATGGGTCGTTGGTTGTCTTTATTGTTGTGTTATGTACTGTAGCAAATGGTTGGGTGGAGAGATGAATGTGGAAATAAAGTTCCCTAAACATGACCCTCTGTCTTTACATATGCTAATGTAGCATACCATACAGTGTTAAGCTGAAGCCAATACCTTAATAGATGAAATCGTGGAGGGGTGGTTAGATGGGTTGGGGAGGGGGGGGGGGTAATGAGAGTGACTTACATGGACATGGTTATTTATACATGTATGCAATGAACTCAAGCTTGAAAGCTAAAAAGCTTTTTAAAACGCATTTTACAAAATTATTGTTTTCATGGGAATTTGCAGTGTAAACTGATGATAAAATATAGGACATTGCATGCTTTTTAGCACATTTAAGTTTTTAAAAATAATAATAATCATTAATCATTAAAAAAAATTAATAATAATAAATTTAAAATAATGATATACCAGTTGTGGTGCACTCGCTGAAGCAAGAAATAGCCCAATGAATCCACTGGCAGGGATCGATCCCAAACTGAATGCACATCAAGCGAGCGGTTTAGGTAGTAATAAACAAAATAACTTCAAGCTGGGTCAAAGTTTGAAGTGTACGAAACGTTTGATAGAGAAGTTAACACCACAAGTCCTGTGATTGGTGATAAATGTGAGTGTGTTGATTGTAAGCCTTGTGCTTGAAACATGTATGGGGTACCTTTAAAAAAAGTACTAAAATTTTATGTGGATCTAGGTTAGTCATAGACACTACCCGTTCTCTCTGAAATGAGCAGCTTGACCCCCAATTGTTTCTGATTCACTTTAAGTTTGAGAAGTGGTAGTATTTATATCCGTGGTTTTTATGTCGATTGATACGCTGCAGGTAGGAGTTTTAGCCACATATGCTACTATTGTCATCTGTGGAATTTGTTTTGGTAGTATACATCCCGTACCTTTATTTGTAGTGTCAAGACGTTAATCACATTATATCTCATAGTACTGACATTCATGGGGAATAAATGGTTACTGTCTTAAGATATCGGCTTTATCCTGCAACGGTTAGAATGATGAATGCAGCAAGGCTCTGCCGAACTGCATTCGCCATTCGACCTGAGCAGGATAAAGCCGATATCTTAAGACAGTAACCAGTTATTTCTTTTATCCTGCAATCCTACAAGAATATTCGGAAAATCATTATTTATTCCAGTTCTGTGTATGCAAATTGAGTATTGTCAACCTAGCAAGGCTTTTGTCGTATGATGTCATACATTATACATGATGTCATTATTTGTAAGATGTTACCTGCATTCTGTCACATTAAAAAAAGCATCTCTAAACTCTAATTCATAAATAAATATACAAGTTTTGTATTGTTATGGTAAAACTAAAAGTTATTTGTATTTACTGTACTTTAACAAATGATTTAAAGAGTATGTTTATTATGTCGGGCTTATGTCACATGACCTATATTTTTGGTCAGTGACCGAAAATATAGAGATTTATCTAGTCATCATATCTTGCCAATGTATACAGTGATTGCGTGATAAAATCCCATATTACATCCCTGTACTTCATACAGCCATTACAATGCTAATAGTGACTGAAATTCAGTCTACAATGGAGCAATATCAGCTTCATAGCAAGTCTCTATCTCACAGAGATGAAGACACTGCTCTTTGATTCTCGCTCAAAGACTGGGCATCTCCCAATGGTTGGTTATCTCCCTTTGCTCTTAACTCCCTTTAATCAGTCATTGCCAATTGGGGTGGGAGTTAGCTCAGTCGGTTGAGTGCTCGCATAAGGTGCTTACGTCGCAGCATCGAATTACCTCAATCGATCCATTCAACTGATTGGGTTTTTTCTTGTTCCAACCAGTGCACCACAACTGGACAAAGGCTGTGGTATGTGCTTTCCTGTCTGTGGGAAAGTGCATATAAAAGATCCCTTGCTGCATTAGGAAAACTGTAGCGGGTTTCCTCCGATGACTACGTGTCAGAATTTCCAAATGTTTGACATCCAATAACTGATGATTAATTAATCAATGTGCTCTAGTGGTGTCATTAAACAAAACAAACGTCGGTCTACAATACCAAGTGTTCCCTTATTTCTTTCTTTCAGTATACTAACCTCCATCACAAATGGAGCAATATCAGCTTAACAGCAAGTCTCTATCTCACAGAGACAAAGACACTGCTCTTTGATTCTCGCTGGGCCTTTCCCAATGGTTGGTTATCTCCCTTTGTTCTTAACTCCCTTTGATCAGTCATCTCCTATTAATCATTTATCTCCCTTTGATCAGTTATCTCTCTTTGAAAGAGACTCTCATGTACAAGGGTAGGGTTTCAGGGATTGAACCCACCACCACCCTGCTCCAGTAAATTTTCTTTTTTCTTCAATAAAGCATATTAACTTTGCTCACCACAGTCTAGACTACCCCCTGCAAAAAGTCCTGCACATGTACCCATTATCTCCCTTCTATTGGCCCATTGGGCTATTTCTTGTTCCAGCCAGTGCACCACGACTGGTATATCAAAGGCTGTGGTATGTACTACCTTGCCTGTGGGATGGTGCATATAACAGATCCCTTGCTGCTAATCGAAAAGAGTAGTCCATGAAGTGGCAATAGCGGGTTTCCTCTCTCAATATCTGTGTGGTCCTTAACCATATGTCTGATGCCATACAACCGTAAATAAAATGTGTTGAGTGCATCGTTAAATAAAACATTCTTCTTTCCTTTCCTTCTATGGGTTATCTCCCTTTTACAGATCATCTCCCTTTGATGAGTTACTTCCCTTAGATCAGTCATTTCCCTTTAGTTACCACCATATCAGACTGATCACATTACTTTTTCATACTAGAAAACATGTTTGGTTAATTACTGATTATGCTAATTAATTATTCTATGAACTGTTATGGTAGCAGACATTTTGCTCTATTATAGTTATGGAAAGAAATCCTCTAAATGCACAATCAATGTTACTACATTTGATGGAAAATGGTTAGCGGGGCAGGGGTGAAGGGGCGGGGGGGTGGGGGGCTTTTGTTTGGGGTGAAAAGTAAAAATATGCACACTTACATGATTATCGTTCAATGAATACTGGCTTTTAAAAGCTTCATAAACTTTGTGCTAAAAAACAAATACCATGGAGTAATAAAACGGTTAATGAAATATCACAGCTCTGTAATTTCCAGAATGACATCGTGGCACGAATCAACATTGTCCCCAAACTGCGCCGCCTCCTCCTCCTCATCGTCGTCGTGGCAACAGTCTCTATTCTTGCCCTCCTCCATCTCGTGTAGGTGAACCACATCATCGTGGTGGTGGTGGTGGTCTGACAACAGTGGCTGGGACGAGCACTCGTTCAGTTCTGGCGTTATGGGGAGACTCTGAGGCGACTTCTGGTCTGACAGCAACAGACTCCCAGATGTCGAAGATGGCGGAATGCTTCTAATGCCCGGCATACACTCATTGAATCGGTCTGTCTTGTACAGGTGAGTATCGGGGATGGTCAGGCTGAGTCTGTGTCTGGGTGGTGACGTCGGCCGCGCTGGGAACGAATCTCCTCCACAGTATGTATTCCTGTTCATCCTCAGCGACCCGTGCGAATGCAACGACACGCTGTCGCCACTAGGTGGCGCCGATGTGGCACCGGTACCGAAATAGGCTCTTGACAGCGGGTCGCTGGCGCAGCTGTGGATGCTCTGGTGGGATCCGGTGGTGTTGTTCACAGACTCGAAGTCGGGAGAATGTCCGAAGTAGAACTGCGGCCGTCCGAAGGAAATGTTGGGCGACGCGGGCGACTCGGAATTGTTGGTGAGAGATGAGAAGACCTTGAGGATCTGCTCCATATTGTGACTGATCGACTTCATCTCGGAGACCAGCGAGTCCATGCGGTGTTCCAGCTGGTCCACGCTGGCCCGCGTCGACTCAACCTCAACCTGCAGACTGTGGACCAGAACCGTCTCCTCAGACTTCTGGTTAGACGCTGAAACAAAGGAAAGGAATGTCTGTGTATTGACCTTAACCTCAACCTCAACCTGCAAACTGTGTGTACACTGAAACAAAGGAAAGGAATGTATTCATTGACCTCAACCTGCAGACTGTGTAGACACTGAAACAAAGAAAAGGAATGTCTGTTTATTGACCTCAACCTGCAGACTGTGTACACTGGAACAAAGGAAAGGAATGTCTGTTTATTGACCTCAACCTGCAGACTGTGTAGACACTGGAACAAAGGAAAGGAATGTGTTTATTGACCTCAACCTGCAGACTGTGTAGACACTGGAACAAAGGAAAGGAATGTGTTTATTGACCTCAACCTGCAGACTGGACCAGAACCGTCTCCTCAGACTTCTGGTTAGACACTAGAACAAAGGAAAGGAATGTCTGTTTATTGACCTCAACCTCAACCTGCAGACTGTGTAGACACTGGAACAAAGGTAAGGAATGTGTTTATTGACCTCAACCTGCAGACTGTGTAGACACTGAAACAAAGGAAAGGAATGTGTTTATTGACCTCAACCTGCAGACTGTGTAGACACTGGAACAAAGGAAAGGAATGTGTTTATTGACCTCAACCTGCAGACTGTGGACCAGAACTGTCTCCTCAGACTTCTGGTTAGACACTGGAACAAAGGAAAGGAATGTCTGTTTATTGACCTCAACCTCAACCTGCAGACTGTGTAGACACTGGAACAAAGGAAAGGAATGTGTTTATTGACCTCATCCTGCAGACTGTGGACCAGAACCGTCTCCTCAGACTTCTGGTTAGACACTGGAACAAAGGAAAGGAATGTCTGTTTATTGACCTCAACCTCAACCTCAACCTCAACCTCAGACTGTGAACCAGAACCGTCCTCAACACATTGTATTTACGGTTATATGGCATCAGACATATGGTTAAGTACCACACAGATATTAAGAGAGGAACCCGCTGTCACCACTTCATGGGTTACTCTTTTTGATTAGCAGCAAAGGATCTTTTATATGCACCATTCCACAGACAGGGTGGTACATACCCACGGCCTATGATATACCAATCGTGGTGCACTGACTAGAACGAGAAACAGCCGAATGGGCCCACCAACGGAGATCGATCCCACACCGACCGCACATCAAGCGAGCACCGTACCACTGGGCTACGTCTCGCCCCACGTCGTTAAATAAAACATTTCCCTCCTTCCTTCTCTCAGTATCTGTGTGGTCCTTAACCATATGTCCGATGCCATATAACCGTAAATTAAATGTGTTGAGTGCATCGTTAAATATTTACAACCCGCTGTCACCGCTTCATGGGCTACTCATTCCTATTAGCAGCAAGGGATCTTTTATATGCACCATCCCACAGACAGGGTGGTACATACCACGGCCTTTGATATACCAATCGTAGTGCACTGGCTGGAACAAGAAATAGCCCAATGGGCCCACCGATGGGGATCGATCCCAAACCGACCGCGCATCGAGCGAGCGCTGCACCACTGGGCTACGTCCTGCACCGCGTTGTTAAATAGAACATTTCCTTCCTTTCTTTGGTTACCGTGTGAGAGAGTTGGTGATGTCCGACAGGCTCGTAACTTGGTTGTCCTGATCGGTCTGGGAACTCGAGACCCTACGGACGACGTTCGCCGTAAGTCTGTGGTCACGGCCGGACGTTCCAGGGGCCGCGGAGGAGGGGGTGGGACTGGAACATCTTCTCTGGCAAACTCAGACCTGGAAACATACACATGTCCAGTTGAAAACCTGATACATTAGCGCTATATACAACGGTATGTAATACATTACATACAATGGTATATACAACAATGTACTGTGATATAACAATTATATACTATATTTACTGTGATATATAAAACATACCACACGTCCAGCTGAAAACCTAATACATAGTGCTATATACAAAGGTATGTAACACATTACATACAATGGTATATACAACAATGTACTGTGATATAACAATCATATACAATATTTATTGTGATATATAAAACATACCACACGTCCAGCTGAAAACCTAATACATAGTGCTATATACAACGGTATGTAACACATTACATACAATGGTATATACAACAATGTACAGTGATATAACAATCATATACAATATTTACTGTGATATATAAAACATACCACACGTCCAGCTGAAAACCTAATACATAGTGCTATATACAACGGTATGTAACACATTACATACAATGGTATATACAACAATGTACAGTGATATAACAATCATATACAATATTTATTGTGATATATAAAACATATATATATATATATATAAGTAAGTATAACTGGTAAAACAGTGATATATATATATATATATATATATAAGTATAGTATAACTCCTCTAAACCGGGTACCCTCGGGACCAAGAAAAAGGCCAGTTTTAAGAAAGTAAAGTAAAGTTTGTTTTATTTAACGATGCTACTAGAGCATGTTGATTTTTTATCTTATCATCGGCTATTGGACGTCAAACATATGGTCATTCTGACATTGTTTTTTAGAGGAAACCCGCTATCGCCACATAGGCTACTCTTTTATGACAAGCAGCAAGGGATCTTTTATTTGTGCTTCCCACAGGCAAGATAGCACAAACCATGGCCTTTGTTGAACCTGTTATGGATCATTGGTCTGTGCAAGTGGTTTACACCTACCCATTGAGCCTTGTGGAGCACTCACTCAGGGTTTGGAGTCGGTATCTGGATTAAAAATCCCATGCCTCGACTGGGATCTGAACCCAGTACCTACCAGCCTGTAGACCGATGGCCTAACCACGACGCCACCGAGGCCAGTCGGTTTTGAGAGGTTTCACTGTATACATAACATATTATAATGTAATACACCATATAAATGAACAATCCTCATCCATGGGCCTATTGGGCTATTCCTCCCTATTCCTAGGGATCTCTTTATATGCACCATCCCACAGACAGGATAGCACATACCACAGCCTTTGATGTACCAGTCGTGGTGCACTGGCTGGAACGAGAAATAGCCCAATGGGCCCACCGATGGGGATCAATCCTAGACTGACCGCACATCAGGAGTGTGTGTGCTTAACCATTGTGTTATGTCCTGCCCCTGAGCTGTGAAATTAATATGGGAGGGTTATCAACATTTGCAAAGTAGATTCAATGTTCTGTAATGAAACATTTATTCTTTGTAGTTCTATATCCTGAGAATATTTATTAAAATTTATGAAAATTGCCCACGGCTGCCTGTTACAGGCATCCCTGCTATGTAACACTTGTTTGTAAGTGTGTAATTTAGTGTAGGGCATGAAGCACACCTAAGTAAATTCAGTCTTAAAGGGACATACCCTAGTTTCAACCCGTGAAAATTAACATTAAGTTTAGTTAAAGGGACAGACCCTAGTTTCAGCCCGTGAAAATTAACACTAAGTTTAGTTAAAGGGACAGACCCTAGTTTCAACCCGTGAAAATTAACACTAAGTTTAGTTAAAGGGACAGACCCTAGTTTCAACCCATGAAAATTAACACTAAGTTTAGTTAAAGGGACAGACCCTAGTTTCAAACCGTGAAAATTAACACTAAGTTTAGTTAAAGGGACAGACCCTAGTTTCAACCCATGAAAATTATCACTAAGTTTAGTTAAAGGGACAGACCCTAGTTTCAAACCGTGAAAATTAACACTAAGTTTAGTTAAAGGGACAGACCCTAGTTTCAACCCATGAAAATTAACACTAAGTTTAGTTAAAGGGGCAGACCCTAGTTTCAGCCCATGAAAATTAACACTAAGTTTAGTTAAAGGGACAGACCCTAGTTTCAACCCGTGAAAATTAACATTAAGTTTAGTTAAAGGGACAGACCCTAGTTTCAAACCGTGAAAATTAACACTAAGTTTAGTTAAAGGGACAGACCCTAGTTTCAACCCATGAAAATTAACACTATGTTTAGTTAAAGGGACAGACCCTAGTTTCAAACCGTGAAAATTAACACTAAGTTTAGTTAAAGGGACAGACCCTAGTTTCAACCCATGAAAATTAACACTAAGTTTAGTTAAAGGGGCAGACCCTAGTTTCAACCCATGAAAATTAACACTAAGTTTAGTTAAAGGGACAGACCCTAGTTTCAGCCCATGAAAATTAACACTAAGTTTAGTTAAAGGGACAGACCCTAGTTTCAAACTGTGAAAATTAACACTAAGTTTAGTTAAAGGGACAGACCCTAGTTTCAACCCGTGAAAATTAACATTAAGTTTAGTTAAAGGGACAGACCCTAGTTTCAACCCGTGAAAATTAACATTAAGTTTAGTTGATCTACAAACCTGTAACACATTTAGATAAAGTTACAATTGAGTGAAACATAAGTCTGTGACTTTCAAATGGTGAAATACTCTCTAAAAATAGACTAAAACTTGACTCCATAACATTTTTAAAAACATTTGAAATGCATTTTGTGATATTACCAACAACAGGATGACCAAAAACACTTCGAATGTACGGAAATGGATAATCTAAACAATGAAATCTAATTAAAGTATTATTTCAGTTATCAAAAACGGTTATAATAGTAAAACATATGCGTTAGTGTTTAAAAGCTAGAGTATGTCCCTTTAAGAAAGAATAATGACAAGATATGCAATTAAATTCATGCCTCTGTTTATCATTGGTCACCATCATATTTTCATATTTTGTTATCATAAAAATTATTGGTTCGTTAATTGTACAGAGATGACTGTTATTTTAACATGTCTCTGAACTTAAAGAAGTTAAAGAACAAGAGTCTGAAGTATTTAAAAAAATTAATGTAAATAAGATTGAAGACTTTCTGTGATACAGTCATATGCCATGCCCATGGAGGAGGAGTGGGGGGGGGAGGGGGGGGCTGGGCCCCACGACCTGAGGCATAAAACATTTACTTTTTTGTCCTACAATATTAAAAAAAAAAAAAATCAAAATCAAAATGTGTTTGTGCCTCCTTTTCATTATAACATGAGTGTGTGAACACATGCATGCACACACATACACACACAAATGAACGCACACACACATACACACAAATGAACGCACACACACATACACACACAAATGAACGCACACACACATAGACAGACACACACACACACACAGAAAGAGACACACACACACACACACACACACACACACACACACACACACATGCATATACATGTACATACACACACATGCATGCATTTCACACACCATTCCTAAAGGCTTATATTTACTGGTACTATCGTGTTTTTACTTAGCAAATCTATAGAATTGGTTTTGGACACATAATATATTAAGTTCAATAACTCAGGTGAAATTTGCCTAATCCAACCCTATATACATATATATATATATATATACTAGCATACTTCATCGTACCCATGAATCCTGTGCACCATATCATGATACGCACATTATCATATCTTATGCAGACCGATGTAAATACAGATGATTTATACTCATACATAAACAATGAAGTCTATTCTACTGCATAAATAAAGGTAATAAGTAAACTGCAGGGGTATTACGGGTTAGAGAAATCATGGAAAGCCATAGAATTTGCAAATGTCATTTTCCACGCCTGGAAAGTCAAAGAAATTTGAGTTGCAAAATGAAACATGGTTGATAATTTCATTTCATTTATATTCATTTTCGTGCTTATATCCAATTAAGGTTCAAGCACACTGTCTTGGGCACACACCTCAGCTATCTGGGCCGTCTGTCCAAGACAGAGGGTTAGTGGTTAGTGGTTAGTGAGAGACAAGTCTACCACCTACCCACTGAGCAGTTAAAACTTGTTCTGGGTGGGAGCCAGTACCGGGCTGTGAACCCAGTACCCACCAGCCTTATGTCCGATGGCTTAACCACAACACTACCGATGCCAATATCGGGTTGTGAACCCTGTACCTACCAGCCTTATGTCCAATGGCTTAACCATGACACTACCGAGGCCAGTCCTTACGTCCAATAGCTTAACCACAACACCACTGAGGCCGGTAGGGTTGATAATGAATGTTGAGAAAATCCACAAGAAGATAATTGATAAAGTTAAAGTTTGTTTTGTTTAACGACACAACTAGAGCACATTGATTTTAATCATCAGCTGTTGCATGTCAATCATTTGGTAATACTGACACATAGTGTTAGAGAGGAAACCCGCAATGTTTTTCCATTAGTTGCAAGGGATCTTTTATGGGGGTCGATCACAGACTGACTGTGCATCAGGAGAGGACTTTACCAATGGGTTACATTTCGCCTCCATATCTTTTAAATGTCATGATAATCATGACATTTGGAAAGGACCATCACTTTAGTGTATGCTGTTGGGATATATGGGGTTAATCATTGTTAGAATATATGGGGTTAACTTTAAATTCATAGTTCCAGGGCCCGTGCTTATAAAACTTAAAGTCTAGACTTTAATAAAGTTCAGACTTTAACGTAATGCTATTTGAATGGCGTTGCCATGACGTTAAAGTCTGGACTTTATTCAAGTCTAGACTTTAATGTTTATATGCACGGGGCCAGTTCAAGGGTGTAAATTAAGCCATATAAAATAGTTTGTACTGGTCCAGCTGTGTGTAATGAACATATGGCATAAAGCACACCTAAGTAAATTCAATCTTAAGAAAGAATAATGACAAGATATGATACAATATGCAACTAAATCCATACCTCTCTACCGGCCTCGGTGGCGTAGTGGTTGAGCCATTGGTCTACAGGCTGGTAGGTACTGGGTTTGGATCCCAGTCGAGGCATGGGATTTTTAATTCAGATACCGACTCCAAACCCTGAGTGAGTGCTCTGCAAGGCTCAATGGGTAAGTGTAAACCACTTGCACCGACCAGTGATCCATAACTGGTTCAACAAAGGCCATGGTTTGTGCTATCCTGCCTGTGGGAAGCGCAAATAAAAGATCCCTTGCTGATAATCGGAAAGAGTAGCCCATTTAGTGGCGACAGCGGGTTTCCTCTCAAAATCTGTGTGGTCCTTAACCATATGTCTGACGCCATATAACCGTAAATAAAATGTGTTGAGTGCATCATTAAATAAAACATTTCTTTCTTCTTTTTTGTTAACCAGATGTACTAAATTTAAAAACAAATGTTATTCATTGAATGCCCCTGCATGTGCTGTAACCTCACCGTGGTGCAGGGGTGTAACATTCTCTTTGAGAGCCCCTGCGTGTGCTGTAACCTCACCGTGGTGCAGGGGTGTAACATTCTCTTTGAGAATGGCCAATACAGCACAAAATTGAAATTTTGAGTAAAATTCAGTATCTGTAAAATTCTGTGATATTTGTGTTTTTGCACAGTTCTTTACACTGTTTTTGTTTAAGTCTTCAATTTTTATATTGATGTTGATCATCACTTTATTTATTTGCATTACCATAGTTTGACACCCAATAGCCGATGTATTTTTCGTGTTGGGGTGTCGTTAAACATTCATTCATTCATTATTCATTGAATGTTAACCAAACAGCACTTTGTACTGTTAAATTAATAACAGTACTGGCAATTCATACTGTTACAAATCAAAATACTTTATATATAATTGAAGTAACTTTATTCTTTTAAATTAAAAATATCTAAAAAGACAACAATCTATTTGACAAGTTTTAAATTCAAGTAACAAAAGGAGGACACTCAGTCTGATGAGTATATTTGTATAGAGAATAATTATCATCTGCTACCTGAAAATTAAACAGATAATCTATTTCATAACAATGTTTTAATGAATAGATTTTAAATTTGCAATGAAACTAAGAATGTGGAATGAATACTGACAGAGGACAGAACATAGTAAAGAAAGAAAAAAGATAGGAAGAAATAGGGATAGATGCAGAGAGAGAGAGAGAGAGAGAGAGAGAGAGAGAGAGAGAGAGAGAGAGAGAGAGAGAGAGAGAGAGAGAGAGAGAGAGAGAGAGAGAGAGAGAGAGAGAGAGAGACAGACAGACAGACAGACAGAGAGAGAGAAAGAGAGACAGACAGACAGAGAGAGAGAAAGAGAGACAGACAGACACAGAGAGAGAAAGAGAGACAGACAGACAGAGAGAGAGAGAGAGAGAGAGAGAGAGAGAGAGAGAGAGAGAGAGACAGACAGACAGACAGACAGACAGACAGACAGACAGACAGACAGAGAGAGAGTATATTGATGAAGGAAATATTTAAGAAAACATTTTACTATAATGTTGGTCTTTGCATCAAAGCAAGAAAATGCTCAAAGTTTAAATAAAGCAGTGATGTTAATTAAATTATTATAATGGAGGCATTTCCATACATTCTAACATACACCTGGGAGTCTGTACTCCAGTTTAGACTTTAACTTCACTGTAATATTGCTACATTACTTTCATATGCTGCTGCAGCAATATAATAAAATAAATAATATATAAATAAAATACTACATTATACTCTACCATGTTTTTGTTTAATTACATATTCGTCATGAAAATCCTTGAAATAAAAACTTGAAAACTGTACTAGCAATGTGATGACCTGTTCCAATATATAAATAACTGCATAATAAATCTTTAAATGTTGCCCTTTATAGTTAAAGTTAAAGTTTGTTTTGTTTAACAACACCACTAGAGCACACTGATTTATTAATCATCAGCTACTGGCTGCCAAACACTGGTAGTCTTAGAAATGAAACCCACTATTTTTTTCCATTAGTAACAAGGGATCTTTTATATGCACCATCCCACAGACAGATATATTGTCAAAAAAGATTTCAGCTATAAAAGACAACTTTTTAATGTTTACTATGCCTGTTATTTGTGTATAGTAACAGTTTATTATAATGCTAATACTGTTTTGAGTTTTTCATTCCACAGATTTTCACAAATCATATGTAATAAGCAAAACCAAGGTGGAATATCAATACTTCGAAATTATTCACCTCAGCCTTGTAGTATATTTGTATAAAGAAGATTTCATGCAGTTGGTATGAGTACATGCAAGCTTGTAAAAGGTCTAGATATAAAACTTTTTCAAAATTTGTTGACCATTTTAAAAACATATTTTCACCCTTTATATGAAGTGCAGTAGGCAAATATAATTATATACAAAGTAAATGAATGAATGAATGTTTAACGACACCCCAGCACGAAAAATACATCGGCTATTGGGTGTCAAACTATGGTAAATTATATACAACTGCAAATTGGACTTGTTTATGGCAAAAAAAAAATCATTTTAGCTATAATCTAACTTGATTTTGACATATAATAGTAACTAAAGTAATATATCAGAGAATATTTCATTCAGTATCACATTACAATTTGCTACACAAATTTCAGATATCACTATACAATTTTAAAACATTGAACAGTAGTTAAATTTTTAATAAATTTTTAATTGACCAGAAATGTTGTAATCAAAATTTAAAAAACAAAATGTTCTCTGAATATATAGTGGTTAATTTAAGACATTCTAAAATATGAAAATCATTAAGTCCCTCAAACAGTTATATGTATTATAATATGTTATATTTGATAGCACGATGCAGTTATCCTTCTACAGAAGGGTGGCATGCTTTGATATGTTATTATCGACAGAAGTCTATAACCAGTGGCAAATCCAGAAAATCCATTGGGGGGGGGGGGGGGGGGGCAGCAATGGCAGCCAATGGCCACAAATTTTCCCGAAGTGATTCCTCAATAATAAATTTTTTTTATAAAAAAAAACTTTTGCAAAATTTAGTGCCCCCCTCCCCTAGACCCACCACTGATAACTCAAGTCATAAATGCAGACAACAAAGGGACCAAGCTGTAAGATGCAACAACATGCAGCAAACAGCAGATATATAAAACTGTAGTCTAGATGGACAGGTCATTCCATGTAGAAATGT
Organism: Gigantopelta aegis; assembly: GCF_016097555.1. NCBI lineage: Eukaryota > Metazoa > Mollusca > Gastropoda > Neomphalida > Peltospiridae > Gigantopelta > Gigantopelta aegis. The sequence continues at coordinate 25,045,530 of NC_054711.1, forward strand.
GATATTTTAATTTACATGTGCCTTATATGACACAGTAAAGTGACATATGACAGAAGCGTGATGCTATATATATATTTAAAAAAACCTGCAAATGTGTGGCATACACAAGATATGATGTCATACTACTGTATGTGTGACATATATACCATAGAGATGTGATGTTGCATGTGTGGCATATAACAGATATGTAATATGACAATAATACTGATTGTATGTGACATGTATATGACAGGCATAATTTCAAAATAATATTGCATTGTGGCATATAAATACAACAGAAGTGATGTTATAATAATGTGCCACATACAAAAGGTATGTGATATTATAATTTCTATTATAATTTCTGCTTGTGTGGCATATTATGACAAATATGATGTAAAGACAATATTGCACTGACATACAACAGACATGATGTCATACAACTATTGCATATCTGACATATAAATGAAGTGTGATATGATAATATGTTATATATATATTTTTTTTATTAATAATGTGTTAATGTGTTTGTAAAATACAACAGAGATGAGATTCCCTGTGTGACATGATGTTTCAGATGTGCCATATCAGTATAATATTGCAGTAATGATATATCAGTATAATATTGCAGATATGATATATCAGTATAATATTGCAGATATGATATATCAGTATAATATTGCAGATGTACCATATTAGTATATTGCAGATATGAAAAATCAGTATAATATTGCAGATATGATATATCAGTATAGTATTGCATATGACATATCAATATAATATTGCAGATATGACATATCAGTATAATATTGCAGATATGACATATCAATATAATATTGCAGATATGACATATCAATATAATATTGCAGATATATCAGCATAATATTGAGGATATGATATATCAGTATAATATTGCAGATATGACATATCAATATAATATTGCAGATATGATATATCAGTATAATATTGCAGATATGACATATCAGTGTAATACTGCAGATATGATATATCAGTATAATACTGCAGATATGACATATCAGTGTAATACTGCAGATATGATATATCAGTATAATACTGCAGATATGATATATCAGTGTAATACTGCAGATATGATATATCAGTATAATACTGCAGATATGATATATCAGTGTAATACTGCAGATATGATATATCAGTATAATACTGCAGATATGATATATCAGTGTAATACTGCAGATATGATATATCAGTATAATACTGCAGATATGATATATCAGTGTAATACTGCAGATATGACATATCAGTATAATACTGCAGATATGACATATCAGTGTAATACTGCAGATATGACATATCAGTATAATACTGCAGATATGACATATCAGTGTAATACTGCAGATATGACATATCAGTATAATACTGCAGATATGACATATCAGTGTAATACTGCAGATATGACATATCAGTATAATACTGCAGATATGATATATCAGTGTAATACTGCAGATATGATATATCAGTATAATACTGCAGATATGATATATCAGTGTAATACTGCAGATATGATATATCACTATAATACGGCAGATATGATATATCAGTATAATACTGCAGATATGATATACAGTCAAATCCGCTTATTTGGATGTGCCTCGTGCAACAAAAATATATTCAAATAAGCGGCATATTCAATAAACCGAAGGTACAGTTTCGACATACGATATACCCAATTAAGACCTCGTTGATTTATGCAAACCCTAATTACGATTCTCCCAATTTGGGCCTCATGACATGTGGAATTTTCGTCAAAAACCGGTAAGTATTTTGTGTTAATAAAATACCGATTCCAAGTTCCATATTGTGACTCTGTTGCCATTATCAAGTTTGTCTATAAACTTGATAAATATCAGTTAATGCCGTACGCCTATAAGCAGAAGTGACTAAACATCTAATGACCCAGATAAGCTGACACAGTCATAATTAAAAGGCCGTTATTAACTTCTTGTAATTAATACATTATTAACTTCTTTGTACATTTGTAATATGACAAGACCCCACCCCAACCACCCAATATAATCTTGAATAAGTAGTCATACTGCAGATATGACATATCAGTAACTGATTTGACAGGTAAACTAGACTGGCCAAAGTCAAATAAGTGAAAGGCCGTTATTCATGTAACAGAAGGAAAAACACAAACACAAACGCTAATATTGGGCCCGATATTGGAATGTCTTTTTGTCTGGCAACGGAAAACCATTCTGATAAGGCCTTCTCCACATTGGCTGCTTTTCCTGTTCTCTGTCTTTTTCGTTCTGGGTTAGCATTGGCTAGATACTGGGCACATATCTCGTCGTATAGCTAAATCGTTTCATTTGATATGACTTGTCATATTTATAGCAGTGATAATACTGCAGATATGACAATAATCACCATATCCTCACATTGTGAGCTAAGGAAAAATACTGCAAAAGATCCCGCTAAAAATGACACTAGTAGCAAACGTTTTGTTTGTTACTGTCACCGACAATTCATAGAGAAAAATATCTGACAAGTGTTTATTTATGGACATACACTCTTCAAAAGTGGCCGACATGAGATAAGGGATGCCTGCTTACGAAACTGCCGCCAGGTGGGAATACCGACTTTGATCCTTGATTGTCCTGCATTGTCATTGGGTCACATTTGAGATAATCTCAGAGTTCATGGATAATTATGACGAGTCATCCGAAATAATTTAAGAAACAAGAAAACAAGTTTGTTGTAAGTCTTTTTCCTTTTTTTAAACAATGAAATTAAATAAAATTAAAAGTATTCATTTTTGCATGTACGATAGTATGGTATTACGTACGATCATAAATTAAAAAAAAACACATCAAGTAACACAAACTTTCCTATGTTTTACGTGCAATTGCCATTCGGCAAGGATAATTTTATATTCAAATATCCGAAAACACGTTAAAAAACACATCCAATTAACCGTTGGATTTTGTATTGTCATAATGGCAAATGGTTCCGTGCAGGACAAACATATTCAAATATCCGAAATATTCAATAATCCGACATCCAATTAAGTGGATTTGACTGTATCACTATAATACTGCAGATATGATATATCAGTATAATATTGCAGATATGATATATCACTATAATACTGCAGATATGATATATCAGTATAATATTGCAGATATGATATATCAGTATAATACTGCAGATATGATATATCAGTATACTATTGCAGATATGATATATCAGTATACTATTGCAGATATGATATATCAGTATAATACTGCAGATATGATATATCAGTATAATACTGCAGATATGATATATCAGTATAATACTGCAGATATGATATATCAGTATAATACTGCAGATATGATATATCAGTATAATACTGCAGATATGATATATCAGTATACTACTGCAGATATGATATATCAGTATACTACTGCAGATATGATATATCAGTATACTACTGCAGATATGATATATCAGTATACTACTGTAGATATGATATATCAGTATACTATTGCAGATATGATATATCAGTATAATACTGTAGATATGACATATCAGTATACTATTGCAGATATGATATATCAGTATACTATTGCAGATATGATATATCAGTATAATACTGCAGATATGATATATCAGTATAATACTGCAGGTAAGACATACAGGTATCAGTATAATACTGCAGATATGACATATCAGTATAATACTGCAGATATGACATATCAGTATAATACTGCAGATATGATATATCAGTATAATACTGCAGATATGATATATCAGTATAATACTGCAGATATGATATATCAGTATAATACTGCAGATATGATATATCAGTATAATACTGCAGATATGATATATCAGTATACTATTGCAGATATGATATATCAGTATACTATTGCAGATATGATATATCAGTATACTACTGTAGATATGACATATCAGTATACTATTGCAGATATGATATATCAGTATACTATTGCAGATATGACATATCAGTATAATACTGCAGATATGATATATCAGTATACTATTGCAGATATGATATATCAGTATAATACTGCAGATATGATATATCAGTATACTATTGCAGATATGATATATCAGTATAATACTGCAGATATGATATATCAGTATAATACTGCAGATATGATATATCAGTATACTATTGCAGATATGATATATCAGTATAATACTGCAGATATGATATATCAGTATAATACGGCAGATATGATATATCAGTATAATACTGCAGATATGATATATCAGTATAATACTGCAGATATGATATATCAGTATAATACTGCAGATATGATATATCAGTATAATACGGCAGATATGATATATCAGTATACTACTGCAGATATGATATATCAGTATACTACGGGAGATATGATATATCAGTATACTACTGCAGATATGATATATCAGTATACTACTGCAGATATGATATATCAGTGATAATACTGCAGATATGATATATCAGTATAATACTGCAGGTGAGACATATCAGTATAATATTGCAGGTGGGACATATACCAGATGCGATGCCATAATAATAATAATGAAGGTAGAACATACAACAAAGAAATGAGGTCACATTGTGCACTGGCTGGAACGTGAAACAGCCCAATGGGCCCACCGAGCAAGTGCTTTAACCACTGGGCTATGTCCTGCCCCACATATATAAGATGTTGTAATGATGTTGCGTATATACTACATAGACAGAGATTTCTCATGCCATAATATTGTTGACGTTTGCCAATTATGCATAGAGCAAATATCTGATAGTATAATGTATAGTGTTGCATAAGTGCCATGTGTCAACTATATTTATATTGGTTATTAGGTGATTTTGTTGTTTTGTTATTGTACTCTATATTTAATCATTTCATCTGTCATCATGGAACTTCTAACAGTATGTGCCAAAAATTAATACAATTTTTGTTTTATCAATTTCACCAACCATAAGTAGTTAAAACATTCTTTAAGATGTTACATGTAAATATATGTAAAGTATTAAATTTTTTGCTTCAAGTTTTAAACCCACCACCTGGTTTGAATGCTATTAAAAGCTTTTTTCAGAATTGTTTCTCTGTTCTTCTTTTTTACTTTCCTAATTACTGCTAAAAACATAAAAGCAATATAGAAATTAAATGAAAATGTATACATGTGAAGAAAGTAATGAGAAATAAATATGTAAATAAAGTAATGAATATATTATGTAAATGAAGTATCATGTGATAGTGATACCTGTTTTCATTGGCCGGGGAGAACCACTTGCCTAGCTTAGTGTCGCAGAAAGACCGGCGTAATCTGGTAACATCAAACACGGAGTGAAGAGAACTCAGTACAACACATCTCAATACAGTAGTACTGAACAGTATAGCAGTAGAAAAGAGTATGACAGTATAACAGTAGAAAAAGAGTATAACAGCACTGACAGTATAACAGTACTGACAGTATAACAGTAGAAAAGAGTATAACAGTACAAAACAGTATAACTGATAACATCAAACAGATTTGAAGAGGACACAGTACAACACATCTCAATACAGTTGTATTGAGCAGTATCACAGTACGAGACAGTATAACAGTACTGACAGTATAACAATACAAGACAGTATAACAGAACAAGACAACAGGATGGTACCATAGAATAAAACAGCACTGGACAGTATAGCTGTACCAGACAGTATAAAATAACTAAACAATATAATAATAGTATTAGATGGTATAACAGTACAAACAGACAGTACAACTTAGAACGACATTAAAACAATACACTCAAACACAGTGAGACATGCAAGGTGAATACAATATTAATACAGTACAACATTTACACAATAATGTATATACCCAAAACCCATCACAGTGTTAAAGGTATACCACAAAACACCATGTTTTCCCTTTAACACCGTGTTTCCTCGGCAACAGGCTGATCTACCTAAAACAATATTCCATTAATAACATGAAACCCTGGGCTTATTAAGCATCTAACAAAGTGCCACCACGACTGGTATATCAAAGGCCGTGGTATGTGCTATCCTGTCTGTGGGGTTATGCATATAAAAGATCCCTTGCTACTAATGGGAAACATGAAGTGGGTTTCCTCTCTAAGGCTGTATGTTAAAATTACCAAACGTTTGACATCCAATAGCCAATGGTTAATAAATCAGTGTGCTCTAGTGGTATTAGTAAACAAAACAAACTTTAACTAACACAGTGCCATTTAATTTAAAGGCATAAAGCAAAGGTAGACATTTATTCCATTTAGCAGTCTTTAGCGTCATACGATGGAGGTGGGGAGACAAAATAATAGGAAAAAGTTAATGTTTGTTTTGTTTAACGACACCACTAGAGCACATTGATTTATGACTCATCAACTACTGGATGTCAAAGATATGATAATTATGACACGTAGTCATCACAGAAAAACCTGCTCCATTGTTTTCCATTAGTAGAAAGGGATCTTTTATTATCCCTTTTCCACAGACAGAATAGCACATGCCGTCACTGGCAGATCTAGGGAGGTGCACACCCCATTTTATTTTTGACAGTACTGTATAACTTAGTAATAAACCCTGATGAAATTTAACTCTCTAACATTTTACAACCGAAACCTTTTCAAATTCCTTTAACATTTTAAACCCACCCTTTTCAAATTCATGCCTCTACCCATGCAGGTTTCATGGTATTTTATCTACACACAACACTAAACAGAAATTTGTCACAACACACAACATGCCACATTCACAAACAACAGAAATTAAAGTCATACTTGGTTTGTTATTTGTTAACATGCAAGAAATCAAACTAATTAAACAATAATTAATCTGCTGATGGACCCTGTAGTTACAACACATATTGTGTGAGATACAAGCCTGTACAGCTACCTGTTGTGTACAAACTGCTACAGCTAAGAAGCTAACTGGTTAGTAGGAACTCCGTACCTAATATTGTCTTTGATGTAAAGTGAACCTTTGGTTTTCAGTACGTCTACAGTATGCAAACCAACAATAAAGTCAACTAGACATGATTAGGTTTTATAAGACTTGCAACCTATTTCAATGATCTGCCTGTATAGACAGTGTTGTTGGAGTAGTGTGTTAAAGTAGTTGGAAACTACCAACAATTGGGGTTCTAGGTAATAACTGCAGTGGTGGTGTTTTTAGTGGGGCAATTATGGCACCAAAACCAACCAACCATGGGTGGTTGGTTGGTTGACTTTATTGTTGAGTCTTGCACTGTATGTACATGCAGCTGAAGAGGGTAACAGGGTTCTAGGTAATATCTAGGTAATAACTGCAGTGGCGGGGTTTTTTGTGGGGCAATTATAGCACCAAAACAAACCAACCATGGGTGGTTGGTTGGTCGACTTTATTGTCGAATCTATGTCTATAGAGTCACTGTATATACATGCAGCTGAAGGGGGTAACAGGGTTCTAGGTAATATCTAGGTAATAACTGCAGTGTTGGCATTTCCAGTGGGATAATTATGGTACCAAAAGAAACCAACCATGGTTGGTTGGTTGATTGGTTTGGTTGACTTTATTGTTGAGTCTTGCACTGTATGTACATGCAGCTGAAGGGAGGGGGGTCACAGAGTACGCAGAAGTGACGGGAAGAACAACAATGCACACGCTTGGTGGAACATTTAGGTTAAAATTAGCAACACTAAATATTCATGTCAAAGTTAAATACTGGATTCCAAAACATTTCTTCGATTGTAATAAATATGAGGGTTGAAATTGTGCATCTTATGATTGTAAACTTTAGATTTTTAATTTTTTTTTTAATAAGAACATAAACCAATCACTAAAACTGAACTTATCTGTAGAATCTTATTTAAATACAAATTGAAAATTTTAAATATTGAACTGCATTCAAAATAGTTACATGCATTTTAATTTTAATTCTGTAATAAAGTACTTTAGGTTTAAATTTAATTTTGATGGTAGTGACTTACAGAGCTGAATGCAATATTAATAAAAATCAGTATTTTATATCAAATATTGAAACAAATTGATAACACTAATATTTTGTACTCATGTATTTATTTTATTTTTTTAACTGGAGAACTTTGTTTAATATTACTTCAAACAAAGGCTAGTAGTTAATATGTTAACTTTTGAAAAATTATTGAATAGAATTTAATTAGGAATCCATATTATATATTTAAAAAAAATATGTATATAAAACTTGGCAAACGTTAATGCTGTTAATTTTAACCAAAATGCACCAGAAGTGACAGATACACAAAGGGAGATCACTCTGTCCTGTACCTCAAGCGTTCTGCTCTGGATTTGTGGAGTTTGGCCAAAAACCTCCAAACAACACTGTGAGAGTTGAGAAAATACAAACAAATTTTAAAATCATGTCACAAGACTAAAAAAACTCAAACAACTCATGGCATATTTCATATCGACATTGTTAACTACACGGTAATCTTAATTCTGTTAAATCATCAAGTAAGGCCAAAACTACAACAGATACTGGCATTGTTAACATCTTGTTATATATACTATTATCTTTTGTAATCAGAAGTTAAATTTATTTGTGATTTTTAGTAATTATTATTATTAAAAAAAAAAAAATAATAATAAAAAAAAAAAAAAAAAAAAAAAAATAATAATAATAATATATATATATAATAATAATATATATAATTTATAAATAATAATAATAATAATAATAATAATAATATATATATATATATATATATAAACTAATTTTGGAGCATGGATAAGACCATACTACAACAGTATCAATTTCTATCACAACTGACACATATCAACATGTATTTGCATGTACCTGTGCAGGGAGGGGGTGGGTTTCTGCTCAAAGCAAAAAATGTGTTCAATATATTTTCCAGGGATGCACGACTCGTCCCCTCCCCTCTACAAACTTTGTCTGACACAGTGTACACCCACTGCACAATGTATGTGCATTAAAAGAGCCCTGACATAGTTGTATATTGGTGGCTTCAGAACAGATCAGATTTTTATTACATTCAAGACGACCAACTGGAAGCATCAGAGGATTATATCCCACCAAAAATATTTATTAACTTTTTTGTTTTGAAATGTAAAGACTATCTTGAAGCACACACCTAGACAGAGATTACCAGTACAACTATTAATTTACTTGATAGAAATTTAGATAAAGCACCTTTAATGCTACTGCCCTCATTTCTCCTTTGTAAAACATAAGAATAATAAAATATGTTGGTTAATTACTTAATTTTATTAATGTAACTCTGATGGTGGCTCTTAAGTTATCTCTATAAGACAATACCTGCATTCTGCATGACAAGAATAAATTAACATACATTAATAAAACATTATTAACTTTAAAATGCGAAAATTAGCAAAACAATTATTTTTTAATAAATCTTGTAATTATTTGCAGAAACCATTGTAGTGCTTTAATTATCTCTACACACCAGTACCTGTAATTTACATGGCAAGAATAAATTAACATACATTAATAAAACATGAATATTAGTTGTAAAATGTAAAATTTTAATTGTAAAAATTTTTAAGTTAGCAAAACAATTATTTTTTAAATCTTAAATTATTTGCAGAAGATAAATTGTAGTAGTTTAATTATTTTTACAAGCCAGTACCTGTAATTTACATAGCAAGAATAAATTAACATAAATTAAAAAAATATGAATATGAACTGTAAAATGTGAAATTTAACCAAACATTTGTTTTTTAATTTGGTGGTGGTAATTTGTAGAATTTGCAGACAAAATGTTTTGTTAATAAACTAGTTAGTTGAGTTAATACAAACTGTAGAATGAAGTGTTAGTTAATGATATGAATATATGCCATGAAAATAAGTAAATATTAATGAATAACAATATCAATATATAAATATAAAATAGTGCTTGCTTGATAATAAATATGAAAACAGGTAACATGGTGAATTAATTAGTAATAAATAGATATTTGCACAAACTATAACGTTAAATAGGGGCCATTCACAATTATAAATGTATTAACCAAGTATTCAAAGCCAAGTCGAAAGTATTTTACATGCTCATATACCACTAGAGTTTCGAGCATGTCTGTCCCGGGTCCTATCTCTGGATAGCATACATAAAAAATGGTGATTTTTCTTCTATAGCTATATATGTACTTCTTACAATTTTTTATTTTTTTTAAAGGTATATTGACATTAATCCTCCTGCCCCCTCCCTAATAATTATGAATAGCCCCTTAACTACAAAAGTATGTTATTGTGTATAAGCAATGAAGAAGGTAAAACAAATGATAAATGGCTAAACCAAAGATATGTAAGTAAATGATTACCAATCAGAGAAAACAAGGTGGTACTCTGTAAAACAAAGCAAAGAAAATAAATAACACTGTAAACAAAAAACACACAAAAAACAAATTAACAAAAACAACAACACAAAAATATATGTAAATGTTATGCATGCAGTAAAAATGATCAATGTTCAAGAAAGAATGCAAAAAGTGTGAAACGAAATAGCATTCCGACCTCACTGAATCATAAACCCTACTGTCAGAAACATTTTGAATTTATTTCATTAAGTAAATCTAAATGTTTAGAATTTTTATACACTTGTTACTTAATAATATTTGTGAAATGTTTTTGGATTGTTGGAGTGGGGGAAGTGGGTGTAATGGTTTTTGTTTTTTGTTTTTTTTAAACTTTGCAATAATATTTATAAAATGGTTTTGGATTGTTGTAGTGAGAATGTAGTTTGGGTTGGGTTTTTTATGTTTTTTTTAGGTTTTTAAAATTTTGTTTTCAGGTGGGTTTTTATTTTTTGGCAGGGGTCAATTTGTAATGAAAGAAATGTTTATGTATTTTGTGTTACAAACAAAAACTTTGAAAATTAATTTATTTTATTGCAGATAGCAATAAACAATTACTGTGATTTTTATTTTTAAAGTTAATCATGATACACATGTATAAGAATTTAAATGTTTACAATAGTCAATTAATATAACAGGGTTAAATAACTGTTAATTACTAATTAAGAGCACCATACTTGACATGAGAAGATATAACAGACACCCCTCATCTGTTTTATCCAGTTCCCAACACCTGTGACTATAACATAATTTATATGGAAAGATTCTTCTTGTTTTTTACATGACATTTCAAGGTAGAAAATAAATGTTTTCCCCCATATTACTTAATAAGATAATAATCTAATACTGAGTACTTTTATAAGTTAATTCAATACTATAATGATATAACTGCAGTCAGTACAAATTAGACAATACATTATTGCTGATGGCGTAGCAACATAAATTGCTACGTCATATTGTTATTGTTTAAAATGTTTGAACCTATTAAAATATATCATTTGTTACCGACGTCAGGTTTCATAAAAATCGCCACTTTATTAAAATAATTCTGCATTAAAATTGTTTATGCATTCTCTAAATGAAATAACTTTTATCATGATCTAAATATGATTACGTCCTTCCGTGACTTATCCAGCCATTTCAGGGCTAGCTCGATCTGGCACTCGCCAAATTTGCCAACTGAGAATTTTAAAAGCACTTGGCTAATTTTATTTCAGTTTGGCGAAAAAAATCACATGTTACAGAATATATCGGTTTTGAAGTTTAATGAATAATTTGGCAAAATGTTTTTCTCACCCAGAGTTAGCACTGCATTTTGTGGTACCAAAGATAGGACCTTTCCCAAAAGCATGTGCAACTGAAAATGTCCAGTTTGATGTGTAAAATATTTATTGTTATTATGTGTTCTGATAAATTAATTTGACAATGGTGTATTGAAATCATTCAGTGACCAACCAACCATTTCAATTATGATTAAATCATATTAATTTTCCCATTCCCATCGGACATGGGACCCCTGTATAAATCCATGTCATTGGATGACACGTATGATGAAAATGACCAATTCATTAATATATTCATTCAATATTAAATAATATTAAAACAATAAATTAATAGTACACTATAAATTAATATTAGAATGACTTATATGTTATTAATTATGTTAGTTTAATATTACAATAGTTTAATATCTCCTGCATGCTAAATTAAGTTAGTTTAACATTATAAGGATGCAAACATAAAATTTGTCATGAATGTAGCATATTTATAGCATTTGTCCATCATGCTCCAGTGCATATATACATTTATGCATTCTTTTAGGAAAGAACAATTCAAGGCCCATAACCAGTGGGGTGTTCAAGGGAGGAAGATTGTGATATAGTTGCCTTTTTACATTAATGTTTTTCTTAATAATTTGTCAAAAATTAAAAAGTGGACTTCAAACCTTCAGTTTACATACTGATGTTTTAAAAGGAAAAAATTAACATACCATCTTAAAATGTTAATACAAAAGATCCACTTTATGATAAAAATTATCCACCACTTGGTCCAGGCCGGCTATACAGGCTGAATTGTGGTTGGTCTGTTTTAAGTAAAATACAGAGCATATGCTGTTTTATTCAAAGTTACTAACCCAGCTATTATTACATGTAGTTAGTAGACTGCTATTCTGTACTACAGACAAAACAGAAATATGCAATGGAACAAGAAAGACTAATGTTTAGAATGCACAACATCAGAGGTTTAAAATAAAATTAAAATTAAAAAGTGCCATGCTCTTTGACTATATAAAAAATGTCTGAAAATTGAATGTCAAATTTGGACAAAGAATAAAATAGACCTAACACATACAAAACTAAAATATCTAGATTATTTGTCTAAAACTGTCTTTGTATTTCAATTGTGTTAATTAAGGGGAAAGTAACACTAATGTTTAGAATGCACAACAGAGATTTAAAATAAATTTAAAATTAGGAAATGCCATGCTCTTTGACTATATATACATGTATTGTCTGACAACAGAATTTCAAATTTGGACAAGGACTAAAATGAACACAACACATACATTATAAAACTGAAAGAAGGTTTGTTTGTCTAAAACTGACTCTGTATTTTAAATGTGTTAAGGGAAGAAAATGCACAATATAAAGTTTAAAGCAAAATTAAAATTGAAAAATACAATGCTCTTTGACCATGTATATTGTGTAAAAACAAAACACTAAATTTGGACAAACAATAAAATAGTCCTTGAATACATAAAACAATGTTTGTTTGTCCAAATAAATGTGATTCAAGGTGGGGTTTTAAAATGTTCAACACATTTGGCCATACTTAGTAAAATGGAGGTTGCATTTTTTATTATTATATATAAGATATATTTTTAAAAAATTAAAAGAACAAAATTTATTTTAAAAAAAAGACTACAAACTGTTACAGGCCATACAGACTTGTTTAGTTCAGCGATTTTATGCGAATCAGTCAAATAAGGACAAACAAAATAGATTTATATTTTAGCCTCATTCTTTAAAAAAAATCACAAACACAACTACAGGTAGTTTAAATAATTCTTGAAAAATCACAAACACAACTACAGTAGAATCTCATTGGGTCGAACTCGGAAAGGTCGAATACACCGCAACGCTCAAACCAAAAATGAAGTCCCGAGTTACACTTACACATTGTTGACCGAATGGTTGGGTCGAACTACTCGATTGGTCAAACACTTTCTTGAGCACCGACGGGGTTCGAGCCAACGAGATTCAACTGTATTTTAGATAATTCTTGAACAATGACAAGCACAACTAAATGTATATTAAATACCACAATAGAAAGCAGTGAAATAACGATATATTATCAAGAGTTAATAGTTTAATTGATGTTACAGTAAAACACAAGACACATTTACTAAACTATCTACGTGTTCATGTAAATGTTCGAGTAGTACTGGTGTATGCATAATATTTGTACTTAAAATTCAATAAATATATTAAAATAAATAGAAATTAAATATTTTTTTAAATATGTTTTATTGCCCCAGAATTCATTGTTTGAACAAAAATTAATAAATTAAATTAATTACATTTTTAAAATAAAATAAATAAATAAATAAGGTCCTTCTTTGTTTTCAAAATCCTCGCTCCTGAATACTCCCCCCCCCCCTCCCCCTCCCCCTCCCCTGGTTTGGTTTCTATACAACATTTAAAGAGCATTAAAAAGAGCATTTATTTCTAATAAAGATGAAGAAGATATAATGTTAAATACTTAACAGAGCCCATAAATTTTATGCTTATATAGAAACACCATAATTAACCCGAGCCCGTGCTTGTAAAATTGAGTCTAAACTACAATCTTTAATTACATCATACACATGCATTTTGTATGGCACATTGCCATGATGTCAAATTCAAAAGACATTATTAAAGTCTTGACTCTATAACTAAGACTTTAAAAAATGTATAAGCACTGTACAATTTCTTTTAACAGGAATCACTGAATACAATACATTTGTATCTCTAATATTGCATCATCTGATACAGATATAAAAATTAAAATTCATGATTTCAAAAATTGTTAATGATAGACTTAAGTTTAGACTTTTATAAGCACGTGGCCCGTTCTTGTTACAGTAATAACTGAATGAAATACATATATACTGCATTTCATCAATACATTTCATACAATATTTCATCACCTGATGTAGATGTAAAAGATCACATCGTGACAGCCCTCACCTTGGTAAGCCCTGAATGTCGCCGTTGGGGACTCGACTCATTTTACTCAGCAGCGGCAGTGATGACGCATGTTCTTTGTTTGCATGGTCGTTGACATCAGCATCATTGGCCTTCTCATCAGACGCCTGCTTCTCCCCATCCTCTCCCAGCTCTTCATCTTCCGATATTGATGGAAGTGTAGTGATCGGCGCCACTGGGGTTTCCTCACTCTGTAATTAAATAATGATATTGTTTTTAAAAATGTGGCTACAATTAAGGGTATGGGTATGGAAAAAGATCGTGATTTCAGGAGAAAAGAGGAATTTAGAAATCAGAAGAAAAATATCAGGCTACAATGATATACAGTGTAACTCCTCTAAACTGGATACCCTTGGGACCAAGTAAAAAGTCAAGTTTTATGAGGTATCTGGTTTAGAGAGGTTCTCTTATGTACAGATATTTAAACAGGGACCATAAAAAATGTCTGGTTTTGAGGAAATTCCAGTTTACAGAGGGTCCAGTTTTGAGAGATTTCACAGTAGAAGGTGAATTTGTATACTTGACTAATTTAGTTTTTTTAAAACCTATTATTATAGTTGATACCTAGGTGTGTGGTTGATAGCCTCGGTGGTGTCGTGGTTAAACCATTGGACATAAGGCTGGTAGGTACAGGGTTCGCAGCCTGGTACCGGCTCCCACCCAGAGCGAGTTTTAACGATTCAATGGGTAGGTGTAAGACCACTACACCCTCTTCTCTCTCACTAACCACTAACCAACTGGATTCGCAGCCTGGTACCGGCTTCCACTCAGAGCGAGTTTTAACGACTCAATGGTTAGGTGTAAGACCACTACACCCTCTTCTCTCTCACTAACCACTAACAACTAACCCACTGATTTTTTTTTTTTAATCATCGGCTATTGGATGTCAAACATTTGGTAATTTTGACATATAGTCTTAGAGAGGAAACCGGCTACATTAATCCATTAGTAACAAGGGATCTGTTGTACAGGGTATGCATCATCCCATAGACAGGATTGCACATACCACAGCCTTTGATATACCAGTCGTGGTGCACTGGTTGGAATGAGAAATAACCCAATGGGCCCACTGACGGGGATCGATCCTAGATCGACAGCACATCAAACTACGTAGCCACTGGGCTACGTCTTACATTCAAGCCATTCCACATGGATAGTATTATAGTTAATTCTTGTTATTATAGTTAATCTCTGGTTTAATAATCAATCCCTGGTTTTATAGCTAATCCATGATATTATATAGTTAATCCCAGATATTACAGTTAATCTTCAGTATGATACATAAAATTATTCTAAAAGTTAATCTGTAGTATTAATTATTATTAATCTGTGATATTATAGTTATTCTTTTGTATTATCTAGATTTATAGTTAATCCTGTTTAATCCTAGTATTCTGGTTGAGATTTAGAGATACAGTTACATGTATAGATCTCTAGAGTTAGGGTTAATTTCTCTCTTTTTTCAAACTTAAACTTATGTTTTATGATTAATCCCATTTATGATTGTTAATCCCTAGCATCATGTTAATCTGTAATATATTATGCGGTCAGTCTAGGATCGATCCCTGTCGGTGGATCCATTGGGCTATTTCTTGTTCCAGCCAGTGCTCCACAACTGGTGTAACAAAGACTGTGATATGTGCTATCCTGTCTGTGGGATGGTGCATATAAAAGATCCCTTACTGCTAATTGAAAAGAGTAGCCCATGAAGTGGTGACAGTGGGTTTCCTCTCTCCATATGTGTGTGATACGTAACCATGTCTGACGCTATGTAACCGTAAATAAAATGTGTTGAGTGCATCGTTAAATAAAACATTTCCTTCCTTCTTTCCTAGTATTACAGTTAATCTCTAGTATTATAGTTGATCTCTAGTATTATAGTTAATCTCTAGTATTATAGTTACAGGTAATCTCTAGTATTATAGTTACAGGTAATCTCTAGTATCATAGTTAATCTCTAGTATTATAGTTAATCTCTAGTATTATAGTTAATCTCTATTATTATAGTTGATCTCTAGTATTATAGTTAATCTCTAGTATTATAGTTGCAGGTAATGTCTAGTATTATAGTTGCAGGTAATCTCTAGTATTATAGTTAATCTCTAGAATCATAGTTAATCTCTAGTATTATAGTTAATCTCTAGTATTATAGTTAATCTCTAGTATTATAGTTACAGGTAATCTCTAGTATTATAGTTAATCTCTAGAATCATAGTTAATCTCTAGTATTATAGTTAATCTCTAGTATTATAGTTAATCTCTAGTATTATAGTTAATCTCTAGTATCATAGTTAATCTCTATTACTATAGTTAATCTCTATTATTATAGTTAATCTCTAGTATTATAATTAATCTCTAGTATTATAGTTACAGGTAATCTCTAGTATTATAGTTACAGGTAATCTCTAGTATCATAGTTAATCTCTAGTATTATAGTTAATCTCTATTATTATAGTTGATCTCTAGTATTATAGTTAATCTTTATTATTATAGTTAATCTCAAGTATTATAATTAATCTATAGTATTATAGTTAATCTCTAGTATTATAGTTAATCTCTATTATTATAGTTAATCTCCAGTATTATAGTTAATCTCTAGTATTATAGTTAAATCTCTATTATTATAGTTAATCTCTAGTATTATAGTTAATCTCTATTATTATAGTTAATCTCTATTATTATAGTTATAGTTAATCTCCAGTATGATAGTTAATCTCTAGTATTATAGTTAATTATAGTTAATCTCTATTATTATAGTTAATCTCTTAATTGCTATTATTATAGTTAATTTCTATTATTATAGTTAATCTCTAGTATTATAGTTCATCTTCAGTATTATAGTTAATCTCTAGTATTATAGTTAATCTCTAGTATTATAGTTAATTATAGTTAATCTCTAGTATTATAGTTAATTATAGTTAATCTCTAGTATTATAGTTAATTATAGTTAATCTCTAGTATTATAGTTAATCTCTATTATTATAGTTAATCTCCAGTATTATAGTTAATCTCTATTATTATAGTTAATCTCTATTATTATAGTTAATTTCTATTATTATAGTTAATCTCTATTATTATAGTTAATCTTCAGTATTATAGTTAATCTCTATACATAGCTATAATCCCTAAGGTTCTCGTTAATCTCACAGAACAATCCCACTCGTCGGCTCCCTCTCGGAGGTTGTAAGTGAGGTTGTGCGGCAGGTCCTCGCAGAGCGAGTTTTAACGATTCAATGGGTAGGTGTAAGACCACTACACCCTCTTCTCTCTCACTAACCACTAACCAACTGGATTCGCAGCCTGGTACCGGCTTCCACTCAGAGTGAGTTTTAATGACTCAATGGTTAGGTGTAAGACCACTACAACCTCTTCTCTCTCACTAACCACTAACAACTAACCCACTGATTTTTTTTTTTTAATCATCGGCTATTGGATGTCAAACATTTGGTAATTTTGACATATAGTCTTAGAGAGGAAACCGGCTACATTAATCCATTAGTAACAAGGGATCTGTTGTACAGGGTATGCATCATCCCATAGACAGGATTGCACATACCACAGCCTTTGATATACCAGTCGTGGTGCACTGGTTGGAATGAGAAATAACCCAATGGGCCCACTGACGGGGATCGATCCTAGATCGACAGCACATCAAACTACGTAGCCACTGGGCTACGTCTTACATTCAAGCCATTCCACATGGATAGTATTATAGTTAATTCTTGTTATTATAGTTAATCTCTGGTTTAATAATCAATCCCTGGTTTTATAGCTAATCCATGATATTATATAGTTAATCCCAGATATTACAGTTAATCTTCAGTATGATACATAAAATTATTCTAAAAGTTAATCTGTAGTATTAATTATTATTAATCTGTGATATTATAGTTATTCTTTTGTATTATCTAGATTTATAGTTAATCCTGTTTAATCCTAGTATTCTGGTTGAGATTTAGAGATACAGTTACATGTATAGATCTCTAGAGTTAGGGTTAATTTCTCTCTTTTTTCAAACTTAAACTTATGTTTTATGATTAATCCCATTTATGATTGTTAATCCCTAGCATCATGTTAATCTGTAATATATTATGCGGTCAGTCTAGGATCGATCCCTGTCGGTGGATCCATTGGGCTATTTCTTGTTCCAGCCAGTGCTCCACAACTGGTGTAACAAAGACTGTGATATGTGCTATCCTGTCTGTGGGATGGTGCATATAAAAGATCCCTTACTGCTAATTGAAAAGAGTAGCCCATGAAGTGGCGACAGCAGGTTTCCTCTCTCCATATGTGTGTGATCCGTAACCATGTCTGACGCTATGTAACCGTAAATAAAATGTGTTGAGTGCATCGTTAAATAAAACATTTCCTTCCTTCTTTCCTAGTATTACAGTTAATCTCTAGTATTATAGTTGATCTCTAGTATTATAGTTAATCTCTAGTATTATAGTTACAGGTAATCTCTAGTATTATAGATACAGGTAATCTCTAGTATCATAATTAATCTCTAGTATTATAGTTACAGGTAATCTCTAGTATCATAGTTAATCTCTAGTATTATAGTTAATCTCTAGTATTATAGTTGATCTCTAGTATTATAGTTAATCTCTAGTATTATAGTTACAGGTAATCTCTAGTATTATAGTTGCAGGTAATCTCTAGTATTATAGTTAATATCTAGTACCATAGTTAATCTCTAGTATTATAGTTAATCTCTAGTATTATAGTTACAGGTAATCTCTAGTATTATAGTTACAGGTAATCTCTAGTATTATAGTTAATATCTAGTACCATAGTTAATCTCTAGTATTATAGTTACAGATAATCTCTAGTATTATAGTTAATCTCTAGAATCATAGTTAATCTCTAGTATTATAGTTAATCTCTAGTATTATAGTTAATCTCTAGTATTATAGTTAATCTCTAGTATCATAGTTACAGGTAATCTCTAGTATCATAGTTAATCTCTAGTATCATAGTTAATCTCTAGTATTATAGTTAATCTCTATTATTATAGTTACAGGTAATCTCTAGTATCATAGTTAATATCTAGTATCATAGTTAATCTCTAGTATCATAGTTAATCTCTAGTATCATAGTTAATCTCTAGTATCATAGTTAATCTCTAGTATCATCCCCTGCGCGTGCTGTAACCTCACCGTGGTGCAGGGGTGTAACATTCTCTTTGAGAATGGCCAATACAGCACAAATTGAAGTTTAGAGTAAAATTCGGTGTCCGTAAAATTCTGTGATATTTGTATTTGTATTTTTGCACAGTTCTTTACACTGTTTTTGTTTAAACCTTGAAGTTTTATATTGATGTTGATCATCACTTTATTTATTTGCATTACCATAGTTTGACACCCAATAGCCGATGTATTTTTCGTGCTGGGGTGTCGTTAAACATTCATTCATTCATTCATTCATTCATTCATTCTCTAGTATCATAGTTAATCTCTAGTATGATAGTTAATCTCTAGTATCATAGTTAATCTCTAGTATCATAGTTAATCTCTAGTATCATAGTTAATCTCTAGTATTATAGTTAATCTCTATTATTATAGTTACAGGTAATCTCTAGTATCATAGTTAATATCTAGTATCATAGTTAATATCTAGTATTATAGTTAATCTCTAGTATCATAGTTAATCTCTAGTATCATAGTTAATCTCTATTATTATAGTTAATCTCTAGTATCATAGTTAATCTCTAGTATTATAGTTAATCTCTAGTATCATAGTTAATCTCTAGTATCATAGTTAATCTCTAGTATCATAGTTAATCTCTAGTATCATAGTTAATCTCTATTATCATAGTTAATCTCTATTATCATAGTTAATCTCTAGTATCATAGTTAATCTCTAGTATCATAGTTAATCTCTAGTATCATAGTTAATCTCTAGTATCATAGTTAATCTCTAGTATTATAGTTAATCTCTATTATTATAGTTACAGGTAATCTCTAGTATCATAGTTAATATCTAGTATCATAGTTAATATCTAGTATTATAGTTAATCTCTAGTATCATAGTTAATCTCTAGTATCATAGTTAATCTCTATTATTATAGTTAATCTCTAGTATCATAGTTAATCTCTAGTATTATAGTTAATCTCTAGTATCATAGTTAATCTCTAGTATCATAGTTAATCTCTAGTATCATAGTTAATCTCTAGTATCATAGTTAATCTCTAGTATCATAGTTAATCTCTATTATCATAGTTAATCTCTATTATCATAGTTAATCTCTAGTATCATAGTTAATCTCTAGTATCATAGTTAATCTCTATTATTATAGTTAATCTCTAGTATTATAGTTAATCTCTATTATTATAGTTAATTTCTATTATGATAGTTAATCTCTAGTATTATAGTTAATTTCTATTATTATAGTTAATTTCTATTATTATAGTTAATCTTCAGTATTATAGTTAATCTCTATACATAGCTATAATCCCTAAGGTTCTCGTTAATCTCACAGAACAATCCCACTCATCGGCTCCCTCTCGGAGGTTGTAAGTGAGGTTGTGCGGCAGTTCCTCGCAGAACTTGGCTGAGAATTCTGGGTACAAGGCAATATCCTCTAGGATTGCTCGAATACTCATACAGAGGATCTCACAGTATGCGAGAGACCGGACGTCACACGCAGAGATATTCACGGGCTGGTCGTTTTTCACATCAGTGCCAAACAGGTCGCCTTTACCTACGAAGACAAAATACGTATCAGTGGCGGATCCAGAAAATCAATTGGGGTGGGGGGGGGGGGGGGGGGGGGCAGGGCTAACTCTGGCACTCGCCAAATTCACCAATTGAGAATTTTGAAAGTAGTTTGCGAATTTTATTTTAGAAAATAACTGTAGTTTAATAGACAATGTGATATGCAAAACATTTTGCTCACCCAGATCTACCGCGGGGGGGGGGGGGGGGGGGGGGGGGGGGCAATTACATAAGGCAGAATGCCAAGGGAATTTTGGAGGAGGATCATAAAAAAATTAAAATATATATATATATAATAAAATTATAACTGTAGCAAAATTTAGAAGGGAGGCCCTGGCCCACTCCCCCTCCCCACCCCCACCCCCACCCCCTCAGGTCAGCCTCTGCATATTTTTCACACAGCTGTATAATAGACAACAAGAATTCTGTTCTGAGGTGTTCAACTAAATGCATGTTAAAAACAAGAGTACAGCCTTCATCCCAAGCTGTGTACTGGCATGCAAGGTTTGATGATCCTATATGAATTGATAAGAAAGATATGCTTTGGAAATGAATAGGGAAATAACTGTTAAACATACCTAAAATGTCCACTACCATTTCAACCTTGAGGACTTTGAGAGAGCTGATATAGAGTTACCATGCTGTCTACAGTTAGAATTAGTAACAAGAGGAAATAACTAAAAACATACCTTCCTTAAGGGGAAAATAACCCTAATAATATGTGACATATAAACAGGCCACTACCATTTCATCTTTGAGGGTAATACAGAGATAGCAGATGCCATTAACCATGTCTTCTACAGTTAGAATGAGTAAAAATGGGACATATATATAACTGAAAATATACCTAATATGCAGACCTGTCAACCTTTAGTCAAGAGAAAGCAGGAGGTGTGTGTTGAAAAAGCAGGAGATTTTGTCAAAAAGCAGGAGATTTTTTAAATTCACACAATTTAACCCAAAATCGCAAGATTTAAAAAAAACATTATTACAATAAGTTTTATGAATACTTTATAATGTCAAATATACTTCTTAACCTTAGATCTTGGCATTAAAAAAAAAAAAAATTATTAGAACTTTTTTTTGTTTTTCTTTTTAAGTTTAAATATTATGCTTCAATACATATTTAAAAAAAAAAAAAAAAATTTATCCAAAAATGTTAAGAACATGAACAAGAAATAAAAAAATTTAATTAGTACATTTACGGTATTACACTTACAGCCTTACAGGTTGCGTTACATTATCATTTGTGGTTAGTGTACCTAAGTACCAAAGACAAATTTATATAAATCTTATAAATTAATATTAAGTTTTTACTATATGAGGAACAGTGGCGTGGTACTTATTTAAAAATCATTATAATGATGCAATAAACATTGTATTTTCATTAATCATAAGTAAAACCTCATTACGGACATCGTGTGAAATATACCGGAATTATACTCATTTCCGTGAGTAACTTTATGTCAAAGTCAAACACAACATTTTTAATTGTACAAAAATTATTTCTTGAGTGTACCCTTATAACCAACATTTTACCGCACAAACATACAAAATTAACTGACACAAGTTTGTTTATACAGCTAATTGGTCTTTTCGTTGTCTTGCTGTGACATGTGATTTTAACATGCATGTGTATCACTGTCAACTCGGGAGTCTGGCAGTTCAGATTCGTCATAGTTGCATTATCATTATGTAATCCAGTGGGAAGACATTTTACAATTCAGAGGTGTTATTAGAACTAAATTGGATAGTTTAGTTTTTTATATGGCAACACTGAATGTCAATACACAGCCTGTTGAATTAGCGACACACGCTTCGTAGCCATTACGATGACAACAAACATTATAATAACATGTCATTTTATAAACTCCATGTGCTTTTTTAACAATATAAATAGGCTATCCCACATTCTCACTTCGGCAAAGGTTAAACAGTCGGGACAATTCGGCCTGTACCATTCTCGGAAACCGAAAGTAGTCGACATTTTCCGAATGAGAAAAAAAAAGGCAGAGTTACTTCCCTTCTGTTATTTTGACAAAAGAGGATCGATTTTTTTTTTATGCTTACAAAAATGTCATTTAACAGGAGAAACTGTCTCCCGCACAGGTGAAAGGAGATTTGATCAAATACCGGGAGACTCCCGCGGAATCCGGGAGGGTTGACAGGTCTGAATATGGCCACCACCATTTCAACCTTGAGGACTTTGAGAGAGCTCTTTCAAAGTTATCAGATGGAGTCAACCATGTCGTCTACAGTCAGAATTAGCAACAAGGGGAAATAACTCTACAGTCAGAATTAGTAACAAAGGGAAATAACTGATAACCATGTTTTTTACAGTAAGAAGGGGAAATTACTGTTAAACATACCTAAAATAGCCACCACCATTTCCTCCTTGAGGACTTCGAGTGATCCATTACAGAGGTAGTAGATGTAGTTGACCGTGTCTCCCTTGTGGAGAAGAAACTCGCCGGGAGCACAGAATATCCGCCGAGTCTGGAGAGAGATGGCCTTTAGGCAGCCTTGAGTGCAGTTCTCAAATATGGGCAGTGAGAGGATTTCCTGGTTCAGGTGAAGTCCGATCTCCCCTCGCATCTCCTCGGGGAAATCCTTCAGAATCTGGTCATAGTTAGAAAGCTTATTATATAACATTTATAGAGATTATTATATTATTATTATATGTGTCGTACTGATTTTAGGAAACGAGTGTCAGGATTATTGTAATACATGAATCCTGACACGAGTTTCGTAAAATCAGTACGATTCACACGCGAGTGTAATAATTTCGTTATCATCCACATTATTCCAAATATTATTTTCATGAATTACAAGCTCGGACCATGTCAAAACGTTTCAAACATAACTAAAAAAAGACCACAAAACAAAGTGTTTGCACTGGAGAAGCCGCATTAAGTTATGACGTCGCTTTACAAAATTACGTTATTCGCTGTGCATATGAATTCATTATGACACACGTGGGTCATACTGGTTATATTTCCCTGAATATCTTGAACTATGTGGATAATAAAGTGAAATATCTTAAAATATCAGTGAAATAAAAGTGTTATCAGTCACTTTATTGTGTTATCGTCACTGCAGAAAGTGTTATCTTCACTGTAAGAAAGCCGGAACTATTTTGCTGCTGTAATTTTAAAAATAAAGGTAAATTGCCTAAAGTTATATAATAAATATGATTTATATCTCATCTCGTGAAGTTTGCAATCATATCACACTCGTTGTGCAAGTTAGCGCGACTCGTGAGATATGATTGCAAACATCACTCGATGAGACATAAATCATATTTGACAAAAAACATGAAATAATAATTATAATATATATTTTCTGACATATTCAGACTTACCAGCATTTTTGTAACAATAAATGAAAGTAATATTTGTTTCTTAGTCGACAATTTCAATGAGGTAATTAATACTCTCTCTCTCTTAAAAGTCAGGGCAGTGTATTGTCGTAGAACTGATAAACAAAACAATCCATTTTAAACCATGGCTATTATATACAAGGGCACTTAGAGTCTCATATTCATCCATTAAATACTATTTCTCACTCCAGCCAGTGCACCACGACTGGTACATCAAAGGCCATGGTATGTGCTATCCTGTCTATGGGATGGTGCATATAAAAGATTCCTTGCTGCTAATCGAAAAGAGTAGCCCATGAAGTGGTGACAGTGGACTTCCTGTCTCAATATCTGTGAGGTTCTTAACCATATGTCCGACGCCATATAACAGTAAATAAAATGTGTTGAGTGCATCGTTAAATAAAACATTTCCTTCCATTAAATACTGGATTTTCTGGCCAAATTCAAGAAGTTGAAAGGAGTGTTTGACCTCCCAACACCACCCATTGGATCCACACCTGCTAATGATTATGAAGTTAACGAGTACATTACCTCAGATATGTCAATGATGAAGTTAACGAGTACATAACCTCAGATATGTCAATGATGAAGTTAACGAGTGCATTACCTCAGATATGTCAATGATGAAGTTAACGAGTGCATTACCTCAGATATGTCAATGATGAAGTTAACGAGTACATTACCTCAGATATGTCAATGATGAAGTTACCGAGTGCATTACCTCAGATATGTCAATGATGAAGTTAACGAGTGCATTACCTCAGATATAACAATGATGAAGTTAACGAGTGCATTACCTCAGATATGTCAATGATGAAGTTAACGAGTGCATTACCTCAGATATGTCAATGATGAAGTTTACAAGTGTGTTACCTCAGATATGTCAATGATGATGAAGTTAACAAGTGTGTTACCTCAGATATGTTGATGATGAAGTTAACAAGTGTGTTACCTCAGATATGTTGTCAATGATGAAGTTTACAAGTGTGTTACCTCAGATATGTTGATGATGATGAAGTTAACAAGTGTGTTACCTCAGATATGTTGATGATGAAGTTAACAAGTGTGTTACCTCAGATATGTTGTCAATGTTGAAGTTTACAAGTGTGTTACCTCAGATATGTTGATGATGAAGTTAACGAGTGTGTTACCTCAGATATGTTGATGATGATGAAGTTAACAAGTGTGTTACCTCAGATATGTTAATGATGATAAAGTTAACAAGTGTGTTACCTCAGATATGTTGATGATGAAGTTAACAAGTGTGTTACCTCTGATATGTTGATGATGATGAAGTTAACAAGTGTGTTACCTCAGATATGTCAATGATGATGAAGTTAACAAGTGTGTTACCTCAGATATGTTGATGATGATGAAGTTAACAAGTGTGTTACCTCAGATATGTTGATGATGATGAAGTTAACAAGCGTGTTATCTCAGATATGTTGATGATGATGAAGTTAACGAGTGTGTTACCTCAGATATGTTGATGATGATGAAGTTAACAAGTGTGTTACCTCAGATATGTTAATGATGAAGTTATTTACTTCAGATATGTCAATGATGATGAAGTTATTTACCTCAGATATGTCGATGCCGTTGTTCATGGACCACATGGTTTGGAAGAACTCTTGCATTCGCTGTTTCAGTGGCTTTGGAATATGGTGAGTGCGGAAAAAGTCTTTGAGGTCTTTCGTCTTGGAGTGGTACGTCTGCCGGCGTGCGTACATTCTTTGGATTATAGCAGTCACGTTACCGAACACTACAGCATGCATCATCGCTGAAAAACACAATGTTAAATATTAACACTGTATAGTCGAAATATTCATGTTACCAAACACTACAGCATGCATGGTCGCTGAAAAACAGAATGTTAAATGTTAACACTGTATAGTCGAAATATTCATGTTACAAAACACTACAGTATGCATGGTCACTGAAAAACACAATATTAAAGGCATATTGTCACAGACCACTGACCTATTTAAAAGTCTAACAAAGTATTACCTGAACAAAAATTATTTGATTTGTCCCTAAATGTACTTTATTCAACCATCTTCATAACCACCATACTCCATTTGCTAATGATATTTTGTAAAAATAAAATTGAATTATGGCAATGGTCTATAATTCAAAAATTAAAATTGCTGAGAGGGTTGACATGGATTTCACTCCATCATGGTTCAGTTAAGGTGATGTGATAGCTAGATTTGGTTTCTAATAATTAATGTAATTTTTATTTATTATCCATTTTTAGAATAATGAAGTCCTAAAATCTGTGATAGTATGCCTTTAAATTGTAGAAATGTAGAGCCTATTATACTTGGCAAGACAAAATATTCATGTTACAAAACACTACAGCATGCATCATTGCTGAAAAACTAAATATATATATATATACCGTATGTGGATTTATGGGTGGATAATTATTTGGTTGGATAGATGGATGATGGATAAATGTGGATGGTTGGATAAATGGATGGATGGATGATTGACAGGATGGAAGAATGCACAGACAGATGAAATATTTATATATATATATATATATATATATATATATATATATATATATATATATATATATATATATACAGTCAACAAAATGTCTTGATGCTAATTTCCCAGGATTGAGACACAGTCTGACTTACCTCCTACCAGCATGGCACAGACAGAAAATATCTTCTCTGCATTGGTGTTTGCGGACACGTTGCCGAAGCCGACGCTGGTGATGCTGCTGAGCGTGAAGTAGAGGGCAGTGATGTAGGACGTCGGCATGTCGAGGTCATCCACAGTCATGTTCATGATCGGCTGCTCAATCCGCTTCCCCAGCTCAAACAGCCAACCTGTGATAAACACATACAGAGGATTTCATCATGTGTGTTTCTGATATGGAAAATATCAACCGAATATATGTTACAACTACTAAATAGCAATTCACAATTTATTAATAGAGGATTACATCATGAGTGTTTCTGATATGGAAAATATCAACCGAATATATGTTACAACTACTAAATAGCAATTCACAATTTATTAATAGAGGATTTCATCATGTGCGTTTCTGATATGGAAAATATCAACCGAATATATGTTACAACTACTAAATAGCAATTCACAATTTATTAATAGAGGATTTTATCATGAGTGTTTCTGATATGGAAAATATCAACCGAATATATGTTACAACTACTAAATAGCAATTCACAATTTATTAATAGAGGATTTCATCATGAGTGTTTCTGATATGGAAAATATCAACCGAATATATGTTACAACTACTAAATAGCAATTCACAATTTATTAATAGAGGATTTCATCATGAGTGTTTCTGATATGGAAAATATCAACCGAATATATGTTACAACTACTAAATAGCAATTCACAATTTATTAATAGAGGATTTCATCATGTGTGTTTCTGATATGGAAAATATCAACCGAATATATGTTACAACTACTAAATAGCAATTCACAATTTATTAATAAAGGATTTCATCATGAGTGTTTTTGATATGGAAAATATCAACCGAATATATGTTACAACTACTAAATAGCAATTCACAATTTATTAATAGAGGATTTTATACCGATTAATTAGACGAGGTTGATATTTTATATATTAAAATAACACTTCTAAAATAATATTCTAATTACTTTTTTAGTAAATCACAGTACTAAAGTCACCACCATCAATGACATGACGTCATCACAATTAGCACAAATAAGTTTGACGTCACGCATTTTAAACAAATCTTTGAAAACGTTATGCTCAGGTACACGGGTCGTGTTGGCTTGTAAGCAAATGACCCATCCACAGCAACTAATTACCTAGAGACCTTGCAGATTTGCATACCATTAATAACCAGGTTAATAAAGTAAATTATCATATGGGTTTATGACATGGATATCATGGGTAAGTTAAAGGATAATATTTATTATGTCATACAATAATGGTGAGATTGAAATTCTTAACAATGTATTAACATTTATTGACAGCTGTAGTTCTAAACGTAAAGTTCTTGTTTTGCATACCATTAATAACCAGGTTAATAAAGTAAATTATCATATGGGTTTATGACATGGATATCATGGGTAAGTTAAAGGATAATATTTATTATGTCATACAATAATGGTGAGATTGAAATTCTTAACAATGTATTAACATTTATTGACAGCTGTAGTTCTAAACGTAAAGTTCTTGTTTTGCATACCATTAATAACCAGGTTAATAAAGTAAATTATCATATGGGTTTATGACATGGATATCATGGGTAAGTTAAAGGATAATATTTATTATGTCATACAATAATGGTGAGATTGAAATTCTTAACAATGTATTAACATTTATTGACAGCTGTAGTTCTAAACGTAAAGTTCTTGTTTTGCATACCATTAATAACCAGGTTAATAAAGTAAATTATCATATGGGTTTATGACATGGATATCATGGGTAAGTTAAAGGATAATATTTATTATGTCATACAATAATGGTGAGATTGAAATTCTTAACAATGTATTAACATTTATTGACAGCTGTAGTTCTAAACGTAAAGTTCTTGTTTTGCATACCATTAATAACCAGGTTAATAAAGTAAATTATCATATGGGTTTATGACATGGATATCATGGGTAAGTTAAAGGATAATATTTATTATGTCATACAATAATGGTGAGATTGAAATTCTTAACAATGTATTAACATTTATTGACAGCTGTAGTTCTAAACGTAAAGTTCTTGTTTTGAGGGCAGGATTTAACTCAGTGGGTGGAGTGCTCTCCTGAGGTCCTTGTGTCACAGGATCAAACCACCTCGGTGGATGAAGCTAACTGACTGGGTTTTGTCTCCTTTCAACCTGTGCACCCCAACTGGTCAAAGGCCGTGATATTACAATTGAAAAATGTAGCGAGTTTCCCCTCTAAGATTATACGTCAAAATTACCAAATGTATGTAGGGTCTCCATGAGTACTAGAGTACTCGCGCACGGGTCGCGTCTAGCAAGACTCGAGTCAGTTCAAAGAACTCGAGTACCGGTACAAGGTGGAATACAATGATCAACTATAATACAATGGGCAATATAGGACAATATTTTCAGCAGTAGATAATCAACGATATAAGTTATACAATAATTATATGATCTTTGACTAGATTCTCTTTTTAAACTGGCCGTCCGTACGTCACAACACTGAACATATCAACCGGTTTCTAAATGCAATACAATGGCATGATTTGGCATCGATGTTCAGCTCTGGAATTAAGATGCAAACTCGTGTCAGGATTCATATATACAAAATACAAAACTCCTGACACTAATTTCGTAAAATCAGTACAACACCCAAGCTCGCATAATAATCTCTATATAGTGCGCCAGTGTCACTAAACATGCATACTCTTTCCATTTGCACTCACCCACTGATCTGTTCCTTGGGTTCTTTTCGACCTCTTCCTTCCCAATAGCGTACCATATACAGGCTAACCAGTGGGCTAGCAGAGCAAACATTGACATAAAGAGCATTAGAACCAGTACACTGTACTGAGAAAACCGGTCTATCTTCTGCAGTAGACGAGCCAACCGCAGTAACCTAGCAACCTTCAACAAATGCATCAAACCAGTGCCCTGAAATATATATTAAATTTTTTATTTTATTAATTAACCAAGAAAAATGTTTTGAAATACTGTGAAACTGTTAAAAAGACCAGGGACCCAATTCACAAAGGTCTCTTAGACTCTGCTAGACAACAAAACATCCTCTTTGCAAGTCTTTTAGCATTGCACTGCGAAATCACAAAGTTGTTAGAGATTAGTGAATTAGGCCCCTGGTCTTTTTAACAGTTTCTAATCATTCTGATCACATTTCCTCATTTGATCTGCACTACAGTCAACCTTCTTGCATTTACCTGATTCCACATTTCGCAAAGATCATTTTGCACATAGGCCCAATCAACTACTGTACACACATCATGCTAAATATTGCATACAAAGATGAATTCCACAAATACAACAGCAATGGTCTCAGCCATCTTTGTCACTTAACATACAAGACTGGTTTCGGTGGCATCGTGGTTAGGCCATTGGTCTACAGGCTGGTAGGTACTGGGTTCGGATCCCAGTCAAGGCATGGGATTTTTAATCCAGATACCGACTCCAAACCCTGAGTGAGCAAGACTCAATGGGTAGGTGTAAACCACTTGCACCGACCAGTAATCCATAAATGGTTCAACAAAGGCCATGGTTTGTGCTATCCTACCTGTGGGAAGCACAAATAAAAGATCCCTTGCTGCCTGTCATAAAAAAGTAGCCTATGTGGCGACAGCGGGTTTCCTCTAAAAAACAGTGTCAGAATGACCATATGTTTGACGTCCAATAGCCGATGATAAGATAAAAAATCAATGTGCTCTAGCGGCGTCGTTAAATAAAATAAACTTTACTATTTTTAACATAGAAGTGTCTGTATACCCAGGGCGGTGAGAGATTTAGCTCAGTCGGTTGAGCGCTCACCTTAGGTGCTTGCGTCGCAGGATCAAACCACCTTGGGGGATCCATTCAACTAATTGGGTTTTTTTCTTGTTCCAACCAGTGCACCACAAGTGGTTAAAGGCTGTGGTATGTGCTTTCCTGTCTGTGGGAAAATGCACATAAAAGATCCCTTGCTGCATTAGAAAAAATGTAGTGGGTTTCCTCTGATGACTACGTGTCAGAATTACCAAATGTTTGACATCCAATAGCCGATGATCAATTAATCAATGTGCTCTAATGGTGTCGTTAAAAACAAAACAACTTTAACTTTGTTTT
The DNA here is from genome assembly GCF_016097555.1 of Gigantopelta aegis. Lineage (NCBI taxonomy): Eukaryota > Metazoa > Mollusca > Gastropoda > Neomphalida > Peltospiridae > Gigantopelta > Gigantopelta aegis. The sequence continues at coordinate 25,076,994 of NC_054711.1, forward strand.
GATAAAAATAGTGGACAATGAAGTACTGCTCTGTTGGTATCACAAATGACCGGTTTTGATGTATTTCGATGCCTGCTATCTTAACACAGCATGTGTTTATTAAAGGGCCATTCCTGAGTTTGCTGCAATTTTTATGATGTTATTGACTAACAGAGACGTTTTAACTATTGTAATTACATATCAAATATATTTTTCTGCATAAAATATTAGTGGCTGTATATTAAATGTTTTTCTGATCATTCTAATATTTGTACTAGGTTAAATTTCATTTTATTTCTTTAAAAAAAAAAAATTCATATGCACAAAATTATTTGAAGACAAAAATCCAGTTTGGGCTCCTTACAAATATTAAAAGGACCAGAAACACACTGATATTCTAAACACGACAGTATATTTAATATGTAAGTTTAATCGTAGAAATATTTTATTAGTCGGAAACATTTTACAATGCAGCAAACTCAGGAATGTCCCTTTAAAATTATTATGGAGACGGACTATATCTACGGGAGATCAACTTATTTTATTACCCATATGGTTAAAAATATCTTGGTACATATCAAAGTGATACGTCCTACTGGAATGTCAAGTGGGACTTAATACTTTGTGACGTCATTGATTGGTACACTACAACCTTACAGGAATGTCAACCAAATGAGTTGAGTGATATAAATTAAGAGGAATTATGGGTAACAAATAATAATAAAAAATTTCTTAATATATTAAATTTGCTACCATTGCTAAAGCTTGTGACAACTGAAAATTATTTCACCCGGGACATAAACATGATACAAAATGGATTTTTTTTTAATATCTTATAAGCATCTATTGAAATTGACTCTCTGTAACCATGGAGATGGACTCACCGTATCTATGGAGAATATATAGAGGAGATCAAATGGAATGGCTGCCAAAAGGTCCAGGAGGAACCAGCCTCGAGAATACTTTGCGGCAATCGTCCGAGAATCATACACAATCTGACCACTCTTATTCACAAACGACGTACGGAAGTTTAAAATAATATCTGAAAATGAAATTTCAACATTCAGTACATTTCTTAATATTAAATACAAATTATACTCACCTGTGAAAAATTAAGTTTCCACAAACATTAAAAACCACATCTGTATTTTGTTTTACAAATGTCTGTTGCCTCTGTCTATTTCTGTTGAACATTTTGCATGAATGTCTGTTTTTGTCTCTCTCTCTGTGTCCCTCTGTCTCTCTCTCTCCCTCCCTCTCCCTATCCCTCTCCCTCCCTCCCTGTCTGTCTGTCTGTCACTCTGTCTCTCTCTGTCTCTGTCTCTCTCTTTCTCTCTCTCTCTCTTTTACTATCTCACTCTCTCTCTCTCTGTCCATATATATTATACTGAAAAGTGAACGAAATTGAAAGATAGGAGGAGTTGCCAAATCGGGAAGAAGTGAGATAGAATTCAAAGGTGTAAAAGAATGGGGGCAGTGGGGGGGGGGGGGGACCAAAAAAACCAAAAAAATAATAAAACTTTGACATAGGACCTTTAATGGATTTAACTCACCTACAATAAATAAAATTTCAACAAAAACATCCGAATATATGGATCCTCTCGCTTCATTCACTCGTTGGAAAGCAGCATTGAATGGCACCATGATGGCAATGTAAAACGTACACAGCAGAATCAGCCAATCCCAGCCGATCTTAAATATCCCATAATGCACTATGATGTAACGGGACTTCTTTGCTTCTTGCACCTTGTACTCTGGCATTTTGCCAGACATTGAATGAAGCTGTAATGAACATAAAAAATAAATATTTTAGTATTTAAATTTTTTTTTTTTAACTTTCTCCTTCAAGAAAAATACACCATGTTATGCAATAAAAGTATATGATTAGACATATGATTTTTTTTTTTTTTTAATTACACCTCAGAATATTTTAAGCTAAAATTATTTCCTGTTTAGCACCTGGTTATTGCAATACTTAGTCTAAACTGAGATTAAAAAAAAAAGGTTTCCTGTTGTTTAATGATACCACTAGAGCACACTGATTAATTAATCACTGGCTGTTAGAAATCATATATTTGGCAGGGCTGTAGCTAGGATTTGTTGGGGTTTTTTTTGGGTGTTTTTTTTTTTGTGTTTTGGGGGGGGGGGGGGCTACTGAGTAGTTAATAGTCTAAAACTCCTTAAACGGTTAAGAAGAGAATTTTCTTTAAGTTTCTATATTTTTTTCTGGATTTTTTTGTTTGTTTTGTTTAACAACACCACTAGAGCACATTGATTAATTAATCATCGGCTATTGGATGTCAAACATGCGGTAATTATGACTCGTAGTCATCAGAGGAAACCCGCTACATTTTTCCTAATGTAGCAAGGGATCTTTTATATGCAATTTCCCCACAGACAGGAAAGCACATACCATGGCCTTTGACCAGTTGTGGTATACTGGTTGGAATGAGAAACAACCCAATCAGCTGAATAGATCCACCGACCTAAATCCCACCCCCCTACCTTGATAAGGAAGTAAATGTTTTATTTAACGATGCACTCAACACATTTTACTTAGGGTTATATGCGTCAGACATATGGTTACGGACCACACAGATATTGAGAGAGGAAACCTGCTGTCACCACCTCATGGGCCACTCTTTTTGATTAGCAGCAAGCGATCTTTTATATGCACCATCCATGAGACAGGATAGCACATACCACAGTTTTTGATGTACCAGTTGTGGTGCACTGGCTGGAGCGAGAAATAGCGCAACGGACCCACTGACGAGGATCGATCCCAAACAGACCTCGCCTCAAGTAAGCGCTTTACCACTGGGCTACGCCTCACACCCCCCCCCCCCCCCTGTCTTGATAAAAACAGCAACATGGGAGGACTAGCTGTCCTCCATTCACAAGAAGTTTACTTAATGACTATATACAAATCTAGGGGTTTTAAGATACTTTTGCATTAAAAGGGTATTTAGGGGTGGGATGTAGTCAAGTGGTAGAGTGCTCACTTGACGTGCAATCGGTCTCGGATAAATCCTCGTCGGTCGGCCCATTGGGCTATTTCTAATTCCAGCCAGTGCACCAACGATTGGTATATCAAAGGCTGTGGTATGTGCTATCCTGTCTGTGGGATGGTGCATATAAAAGGTCCGTTGCTACTAATGGAAAAATGTAGCATTTTGTTTCTCTATACACTACATGTCGAAATTACCAAATGTTTGCCATCCTGTGTGCTCTAGTGGTGTTGTAAACAAAACAAACTTTTAAAAGGGTACTTCTGCATGTCCTTTCATTTCAGCTTATTTTCGTGCTTATATCCAATTAAGGTTCAAGCACGCTGTCCTGGGCACATACCTCAGCCATCTGGGCTGTCTGTCCAGGACAGTTGGTTAGTTGTTAGTTGGTTAGTGGTTAGTAACAGAGAAGAGGGTGTAGTGGCCTTACACCTACCCAATGAGTCGTTAAAACTCACTCTAGATGGGAGCTGGTACCGGGCTGTGAACCCTATACCTACCAGCCTTATGTCCGATGGATTAAGCACGATGCCACCAAGGCCGGTACTTCTGCAGTACAATAAAACAGCACTTGTATTCCAGAAGGAAACTTCTGCAGTGTGCCAAGAGGACTCTTAATTTTGCATGAAAATTAAATTTTTGCACTAAAAGGAAACTATAAATAGGAAAATGGGAACTTCTGTACTAAAATAATACATGTGTTTCAAAAGGAGATTGTGCCACAAAAGACACTTCTATACCAAAATAACCATTTTACCCCAAACGGGCACAGGTGCACCAAAAGGGCATTTTTTTCTATCAAAAAGGCATTTTGCATAAAAATACACCTCTGTACCAAACATGCACTTTTGCACTTTTAACAGGCTCTTGTGTGTAACAAAACAGGCATTTCAACATCAAATAGGCATTTGTGCACCAAAAGGCCACTTGTTAGAACAGGCTCCTGTGCAACAAAACAGGCATTTCAACACCAAACAGGCATATGTGCACCAAATGGCCACTTGTTAGAACAGGCTCCTGTGCAACAAAACAGGCATTTCAACACCAAACAGGCATGTGTGCACCAAATGGCCACTTGAGATAACACAATGTATAAATGCAGACAAGTGATATAACATTGTTTTATTACAACAGATACATTGAAAAGAAGAGATCAGACCATATGAAGATCAACACAGGTGAAACCTATGTTTGTGTCAGAGGCAGATCCAGAATTTGTTCTAGGGACGTGCACATTTAAAAAATCTACTAGACTATCAGGTTTTTGTAATTGATGATAAAACTGTAGTATGCTGTGGTAGTTATGGGTGTAAATGAAGCATCTTGGGATAGGGACTCCCCTCCCCCACAACCCCCCTCTGGATCTGCCAGCATATGTTCAACAGCAAGAGGAATAGAGATATCTAGTAGAGGACAGAGTACAGAGTGTTATACAAACATACATCGACAAAGATACAGTTTACACAGTGGCATTGTGGCAGTAACAGGTGACATATTACACAGCTGCATGTGTAATATATATAATACTGCATGACTGTTAGTGTAATACCACTTTTATGAACAGGTATAATAAAAATGGTATTTCAGCAAATAAGTGTGCTAATTAAAATATTGATACATTGTTTAATATCTGAGTTCATAAAAAGAGTTTTAAAGTGAAATAATTGCATGTTTTGTTTTTTACCAATGTGGGCAGTAACAGGTGACATATTACACAGCTGCATGTGTAATATATACAATACTCCATGACTGTTAGTGTAATACCACTTTTATGTACATTTAATGAAACTTAAAAAAAAAAGTGTAGTAATTTATTTCATTTATGATATACCATCCTAATGTACAAAGTATTTTATTTATTATCCACACTTATACGATAATAATGCACAAGTTCATATAAAAAACATATATACTCTTCAATAAAAGTAGGGGAACTCTAATAAGAATTTACAATGGCCTAAATTGTAAGGTATATTAGATGTGGGGAATGGTTATATGATAATAGTGAATTAATTGGGCAAACATTACAACTGGTAGTTTAGTATTACAGTAGGTTTTATGACCACCAAAGATCTTGAAGGATGAATGGGGTCAGAAGTGAAATTTGAAAGCTGACGTTTTTTTATCAGTAAATCGCAAATTCAAACAATAAAAATGACTAAAACCAAACAATAACAGATGTATGATCAACAGAATGAAAAAGATTGACAGAAATAATGTTCCACAGTGATTAATCAACCTTCCTGGAAATTGTCAAAATCGAGAATGACACCCCACGCATGTGTACAGGGCAACTGTGTGATGTATGTGCAAACTATGGAATGTGTTTCGGTATGTTGATAACATATCTGAACATTCTTTACTAGGATGTCTGTGGTCAAAACGTATGTTCGGTCTAATAGTTGATATTAACATTAATATTTCAGGTTCCCCTACTTTTTGTAAAGAGTATATATAATGCTGAATGGAATACAGTATTTTATTTATTAATTTTGTATTATTTTATTTATTTTAATTTGTACATTAAATGTGACGTACAAATTCATAAAAAAGAAGAAGCTGAAAGCAAGTGGAATATTTTATTTGTTACCCTCACAAATATACCATCGTTAATTTACATGTTCATAAAAATTGTATTACATTGAAAGACAGAGTGGTATTATGTAAATGTTTGCATTCAAAATCACATTTGTGAAATAGAAAAAGTCCATTCAACACTTCAACAACACCATAACATGATGACAAAATCACATACTTGTGTCCAAGGCGATTGTCCGAGCTGATTATACAGGCAGTGTACATGAAAACCTAGTGGAAAACTGACAAACCAAAATATTACGTCAATCTGACAGCAAGAATCCTAATATCAGTCAATCAACCACCTGAAATGAGCTCACATGGACCAAGGGAACATTGGGTCCTCTGGAAATGTCCTTTTACCTAAGAGCATGGATAATTATGTCAAGGGCACAAAACTGAGTATAAATAATCTGTGTAGTATTCTTAAGTCCATATACATGTATCATGGGGAATGAAGGGTGGTTAAATCCTCAAATGGAAAAAAAAGTCCCTTTTCTTTTGGTATTAGGACCCTGTTGGTGTACAAGGACAATATGTGTGTACGAGGACCCTAGGTGTGTCTGTAGACAGGTGTATGAGGACCCTACAGGTGTATGAGGACCCTACAGGTGTATGAGGACCCTATGGGTGTACAAGGACCCTATGTGTGTCTGTAGACAGGTGTATGAGGACCCTACAGGTGTACGAGGACCCTACAGGTGTATGAGGACCCTACAGGTGTATGAGGACCCTATGGGTGTACGAGGACCCTATGGGTGTACGAGGACCCTATGGGTGTACGAGGACCCTATGGGTGTACGAGGACCCTATGTGTGTCTGTAGACAGGTGTATGAGGACCCTATGTGTGTCTGTAGACAGGTGTATGAGGACCCGACAGGTGTATGAGGACCCTACAGGTGTATGAGGACCATACAGGTGTGTGAGGACCCTACAGGTGTATGAGGACCCTATAGGTGTGTGAGGACCCTACAGGTGTATGAGGACCCTACAGGTGTATGAGGACCCTACAGGTGTGTGAGGACCCTACAGGTGTATGAGGACCTATGGGTGTACGAGGACCCTATGTGTGTCTGTAGACAGGTGTATGAGGACCCTACGGGTGTACGAGGACCCTACGGGTGTACGAGGACCCTACGGGTGTACAAGGTCCCTATGGGTGTACGAGGACCCTAAAGGTGTACGAGGACCCTATGAGTGTACGAGGACCCTACGGGTGTACGAGGTCCCTACGGGTGTACGAGGTCCCTACGGGTGTACGAGGTCCCTACGGGTGTACGAGGACCCTAAGGGTGTACGAGAACCATATGGGTGTATGAGGACCCTAAAGGTGTATGAGGACCCTACGGGTGTACGAGGACCCTACGGGTGTACGAGGACCCTACGGGTGTACGAGGACCCTACGGGTGTACGAGAACCCTACGGGTGTACGAGGACCCTATGGGTGTACGAGGACCCTATGGGTGTACGAGAACCCTTGGGTGTATGAGGACCCTAAAGGTCTATGAGGACCCTATGGATGTACGAGGTCTCTAAGGGTGTACAAGGTCCCTGTGGGTTTATGAGGACCCTGTTAGTGTATGAGGACCCTATGGGTGTATGAGGACCCTATGGGTGTACAAGGTCTCTAAGGGTCCCTATGGGTTTTCGAGGACCCTGTTAGTGTATGAGGACCCTGTCGATGTATGAAGACCCTATGGGTGTATGAGGACTGTATACGTGTCCTACTCCCATCCCTACTGCTATGACTGGAATGAGAAGAGATGACATGTTTCCGAGCACTGACACTGCGTGGTGTGTGAGAGACAGTAAGCGACGTAAGCCATGCGTACCTGTTGCATGCCTACCCGGTGCAGTTTACTCTTGGCCTTGTTCTGCTTGCTGAACTGGCCCGACAGGTGGTACAGGACCGCGCGGCTGTGGCGCCGCTGGTAGTTGTAGTTGCCTGGCATATCGCTGGGGTGATTGTCGCCGTCATCACAGTCCTTGTCGTCACTGTTTTCTGAAATAACAGAGACGGAAAGGAAAGGAATGTTTGTTTGAAGAATGAAGGATTCACGGAAATAACCTGTGATTTCACATTTTAGTAAGGTGATATATATTTTATTTTTTTTAAATTTTGACGTTTACAACTCTGCAATCAGGTAATATTTATGCCTGAGAAAGTTACGGTTAAGGTTTGTTTAGTTTAACGATATCACTAGAGTACATTGATTTATTAATCATTTGGCTATTGGATGTCTAATTATGCTTAAGAAAGCATAATTTACCAACTACTTTTAATTATAGATTTTTACTTTGGTGTGTCATTGTGACCTTGACATACGCGACCGTTAAAACACTGACTATTAGTTTGGACAGCATAGGTTATTCCCGTGAACCCTTCAATATGTAATTAAGACTCAGTCAATGTAGTTAATTTTTATGTGATAAAAGAATACGATTATACATGTATAATTGGGGGGGGGGGGGGGGGGGGGCTGGAGCAAGAAATAGCTCAATGAGCTCACCGATGGGAATCATTTATTGAGAAATGAAGAGTTCAGGTGCAAAACGCGATATAAACCATTTTCTTTCTAGTTTTTAGTTAAAGCCATTATTGTATGTCAGTAAGATCTAATCGTAGGCCCGCTGATTTGCTGCAAAACGTGATTGATCCTTATGAAATTATATTGGGTAAATCCCGTTTTTTAAAAATCAAAACGCGATATACGCCAATAAAAAAAATATTTTTTACTGAAAATGAAAAATGGATATATTGCGTTTTGCACCTAAACTCTTCAAATGAACAAACTTGTACTGCAATGGCTGGATCAAATGGGATGACGTTAAAATTGTAATGAAGGTAACAGAAATTTAATTACAAAATCATAAATTCCCTTCATAGTCAATTCCTTGACGTGGTGAGGGGGCTTGTATGTCTCAGTGACCCAGAGAGCTATGCCAGCAGGAGCTTTGGCTTCTGTTAGGGACATCCAAGCTGGACTGGTCAATGGGTAGAGGCTAGACTGATATGGACTAAGGGTGAGGTAACCCTAACAGAAACCTTGAATGCTGAAGTCAGAGGTGTTGGGCTGCACGGCACATTCTAATAGACCACAATACCATACATCAACAGCTATTATAACTACATTTCAAATCATAAATATTAGTCCTATGTGATCTCACCATTGATGTCCATTTTGTTGGAGTCCAGCACTTTGTCGCGGGTGATGTCCTTGTGTGAGATGAGGAAGAGAACGACCTGGTTCTTCTCGTTCTTTATCGGCACAATGTCCAGCAAACACCAGAACGGACTTCCTAGATACAAGACAAAATAGTTTACACCATGGTATAAACATTTGACTAAACACTCTGGAGGTTTTTATTCTTAACTGATGCAATGGTTAGTAAGCGAATGGAATGGACTTCCTAGAAAACATATAATAATTATTATAAAATAATTATTAAAAAATTTTAACATTACCAAATGGTTTTCATTCTTATCTGACAAAATGTCCAACAGCAACTAAAAAACAGATAAGGAGAATCAGTCACTATAGTCCATTTGTAGAATAAGGGCGAGGTTTTGAGACTCAGTCTTACAAGAGTTTGCAATGTGTGGTGAGATGCCAAAATTCATCTAATTAAAGGATGTAAATTAATCGGTGATGATTACTTATACTAAAAGACCTATTTTCTTGTGATTCAGTCTCTATAGCCTTTTGTTTCAGAAAACTATTAACCCAAACATAATAGTAAAACATGACAACAAAAGAGAGAAAAAAAGTAAAGTTTGTTTTATTTAACGACGCCACTAGAGCACATTGATTTTTTTTCTTATCATCGGCTATTGGATGTCAAACATATGGTCATTTTGACACTGTTTTGAAGAGGAAACCCGCTGTCGCCACATAGGCTACTCTTTTTTCGACAGGCAGCAAGGGATCTTTTATTTGCGCTTCCCACAGGCAGGATAGCACAAACCATGGCCTTTGTTGAACCAGTTATGGATCACTGGTCGGTGCAAGTGGTTTACACCTACCCATTGAGCCTTGCGGAGCACTCACTCAGGGTTTGGAGTCGGTATCTGGATTAAAAATCCCATGCCTCGACTGGGATCCGAACCCAGTACCTACCAGCCTGTAGACCGATGGCCTGCCACGACGCCACCGAGGCCGGTACAAAAGAGAGAAAGAAATGAGACAAGACTGATTTCTTAAAACCATGTTCATATCTAATGAAGGTTCAAACATGCCTTCCCTGACCACTAAGTCTGGCTTGTGTCAAAGATTCTATCCAGAGCAGATAATTAGGTCAGGTCATGTCAAAGGGTTTAACATGCACATTTAGAATAAGCAGTTGTAGCGCACGCCTGTCATGGGGGCAGGTGTCGGCCTATGCCGGCTCCACAGTCCAGGAGAGGAAAAGGGTTTGGGGTGGGTGGAAGGAGGGGGCATTTGTGGTTCTACTGAATTTTGAATATCCCATAGGATTAAGTCGAAAAGGAAAAAAGTTGTGCAAATTCCTTGAAGTAAATTTGGCGCATTTTGGAATGATTCATCGAAAGAGAAAAAGATGAGCTAATGCTTAATTTTTATTTCAGTTTGCCGAATAGTAGCTCATAGCAAATAATTATCAACAGATCACGTAAATAAACTGGCCACTCAGTCTGTAATGACTTTTTGCAGTAAAAGAAAAAAGAGGTTATTCTACTAAATCATTAGCATTTTTAATACCAACTCATTCCCAGTCTGGAGCTCGCCGCATTAAGACGTGTTTGTTTCACCTGTGCACACTACACATACTTTCGCTTGCTCAACTTCGGAATCCTTTATTGGTGTTGTTTTTGTGAGCGAAATAAAGTTTTCTACTGGGATGAATACTGACACCCAGTAGCCGATATGTATTTTTGTGCTGGGGTGTCGTTAAACAAACATTCAATTCAATCGGGATGAATGCGGCCACAGGAACTGATTAAAAGCTGGAACGCATCTCGTTTCAACAGCCTGCACCACCAGGTTGGATTCTTTTTTAGTGAGATTCCTTGCCTCCAAGTAATTTTTCTGGCTGACTTTTGTCAACAAGTTTTTCCGTGACTCGTATGACGGCTATTCTACAGAATTCAATGGTTGTTTGCGTTTTGTATCTACATGTTGGAGCCTGTTCTAGCAGCACTGGAAGATTGACTGCCTCACTCTAAGAAGAAATAGGAAGTGGGGTCGGTCCCTACTACTCTTTTCTAGACTTTACTTTGTTTCATATTGGTACCATTTCATATCCTGCGGAGCCGGACCCATCCACACCACTATACCAACCATGACTCTAGTCTGATACTCTCTTGTTCAGATGGATCCAGCTTCTAAAGAACTGAATTTCCACACAGAACTACACCTTCCACATCTAATGACTGTCACTTTAGGGGCTTTCTTGACAGGATGCAGCCCATCTCGTCCCTACAACCTAGCTGTGAACCGTAACAGCCGTAACGAGCCCACACACGTGGACATATAGATTGGACTTTTCAACTTTTTAAACCTTTATTCAAAATTTTATGTCAAAATTGCCTCTCTTTTTTTCTATACTATTAAATTGTCCGATTCTCTCTTCTTTCTCTCATTTACTTTTGGACTATCCTTCTAAAATGCTCCAAATTATATAAATATTTGGATGAGCAGTCAATTCCTTTTTATTTTTGGCTAGTTAACTTTTTAATTAAAAAAAATTCCGAAATTCAGTCTTTTTCCAATTCACCCCCTCCCCTTCTATCCCGGACCCAGTTATTGGCAAAGTCAGATATTGTGCCAGGGAGAGATGTGCTTGAACCTTAATTAGATATAAGCATGTTAATATGTTATCCAATCCAATCCAGTACCAACTAAAATTAAGATTTCTGCCAATTGTTATAAGATCTATGTGCGAGATATTTTTGACTAAAGCATTAAATTTTCTTTAAAGAAATTGAACTTGACTAATTAGTTTTAAAACTTTAACCTCATGCATTTTTTATCTAATCTCTTAGATGTCATAGTAAAGTGGGTTTTTTAATGACACCATGAGAGCACCATTTATAAATAACTGGCTATTGGGGTGGGTGTGTTTTTAAACATTCGTTCGTTCCTTCCTTCCTTTCTTCCTTCATTCCTTCATTTATTCATTCATCATTCATTCATTTATTCACTAGCTACTGGATGAAAACATTTGGTATTTCTGACATGCCATCTTTAAAGGAAACCTGCTATATTTTTATATTAGCAGCAAGCAAAATTTTATATTCATTTTTCCACAGACAGGACAATACATACCATGTCCTTTGATATACCATGTTCTTTGGCACTAATGTATTTAACGACGCACTCAACACATTTTATTTATGGTTATATGGCGTTGGACATATGGTTAAGGACCACACAGATATTGAGAGAGGAAACCCGCTGTCGCCACTTCATGACTACTCCTTTCGATTAACAGCAAGGTATCTTTTATATGCACCATCCCATAGACAGGATAGCACATACCATGACCTTTGATGTACCAATCATGGTGCGCTGGTTGGAGTGAGAAATAGCCCAATGGGCCCACCAATGGGGATCGATCCCAAACTGACCGCACATCAAGCGAGTGCTTTACCACTGGGCTACGTCTTGCCTGAACTAAGAAGAAGACATAGTTAGATTCTGGAGCATTCATTTCAAATTATTTTCGTGCTTATATCCAATTAAGGTTCAAGCACGCTGTCCTGGTCACACACCTCAGCTATCTGGGCTGTCTGTCCAGGACAGTTCGTTAGTTGTTAGTTGTTTAGTGGTTAGTGAGAGAGAAGAGGGTGTAGTGGCCTTACACCTACCCATTGAGCCCTTAAGAACTCGCTCTGGGTTGGAGTCGGTACCGGACTGCGAACCCTGTACCTACCAGCATGTAGTCCGATGGCTTAACCACTATGCCACCGAGGCCGGTTGATTCTGGAGCAAGACAAAGTTCAGTGGTAAAGTGCTTGCTTAATGCACAGTAGATCCAGGATCAATACCCATCAGTGGGTCCATTGGGCTATTTCTTGTTGCAGCCTGTGCACCACGACAGGTATATCAAAGGCCGTGTTATTTGCTATTCTGTTCGTGGGATGGTTCCTATAAAATATCCCATGCTATATATGTGTGTGTACTAATGGAAAAATTAAGTGAGTTTCCTCTCTAAGATTGTGTTAGAATACCCAAACGTTTGACATCTAACAGCAGTGATAAATAAATCAATGTGCCCTAAATGTGTTGTTAAATAAAACACACTTTAACTTTTTAATTCGATTCTATTTTTTTTTAAATCCGAAAGAACCCGTGTCATATGCGTAAAGAAGAACCCAACAATCCAATTACTTCATCGGCACCATCGACAACACTGTCGTCCATGTTTACATGACAAACAGAACACCAGCTATAAACCGGAGCTTCCGACATCTCTACAAAGTTTAGCCATGGTTCGAGAAAACATCCTAAATAGATTTCACATTCATTACGGAATTTAGTAGGGACGGTCATATTTGATTAGAGCTCACTTATTTTATTAAATGTCAATATTATTGTTGGCCATAGGGATTATTGCATTAACTGTCCCAGGTGCCTGCAGGATGACTGTGCATATTACGGTTGTAATTTATTAATGAAATAATTAAATAGAAAACACTTAGCAGGCATCAGGCATGTATTAAAGCACATGGCCGAATATTAACTGTATTGTGTTGTATTGATGGAGACTATCGTCCTGCCAGCAAATCTTGTTTTGAATATCAAACTCAGACGAAACTGTCTGGACCTGTCTGAAACTGTATGTTTTGAGAGTTGGTTATAGTCCTTTGGAAGGAAGGATGGATGGAAGGAAGGAAGGATGGATGGAAGGAAGGAACGATGAATAGATGGAAGGAAGGAAGGAAGGAAGGAAGGAATGGATGGATGGATGGATGGATGGATGG
>NC_054711.1:25093000-25130500 GCF_016097555.1 Gigantopelta aegis
TTGACTGGAAAAACGAGTTCAGGACAGCACTATTTCAAACACTGGAATGAATGAATCAATTATTGAATCAATGAACAATTGCAGAGACAAATGAGTGCAGGGAACACTTTGTTCAGTATTGTGTTGCGATTCTCTATGCAATTTTAAAACAGTAGATGGTAATCAATTTTCAAGGGCAGGATGCAACCCAGTTGTAAAGCACTCGCTGGATGCGCGGTCAGTTTAGGATCGATCCCCGTTGATTGGGCTATTTCTCATTCCCAGCCAGAGCTCCACAACTGGTGTAACAAAGGCTGTGGTATGTACTATCCTGTCTGTGGGATTGTGCATATAAAAGATCCCTTGCTGCTAATCAAAAAGAGTACATACATTTTTAGTTTTGTATCAAATGCTATTTGACCTACAAATACCAAGACAACACCAAGCACATTAGATTGATATAGTTCAAACGAAAGCAGCAAGCAATGTCTGTATTAATGGTACAAAAAAAAAAAGCAGAAATATTTTGCACATCCTAATAATTCCCATCAGCAACTTCAATGGGCATCTTAGCTCAGAACAGGGGAGATAATAAAACGGTGGCGCGTCACTCGTCAGGGTCCAACAAACTCGGACAATAGCTGTATTTTTTTCATTGCTTTGTCATTCCTTGTTATACCACATCATAACGGACCAAAATCTTATCGGCTCTGTACATGATGTTCCTATACAGCACGGTTCTGCACAGGACGGTCTATAGTATACGCTGCAGTGAACGGTTACCAGTCGTTACCAGTTGACATTTGTCTACACGTGTACTGAGATGGGGGGGGGCGGGGGGGGGGGGGGCAGTAAAATCCGTAATAAAAAAGAAAATATATGTATATTGTGGATAACAGTATTAAAAAATATATATAGTGATGACGGCTCTGTACAAGACGTTTCTACACAGGGCGGTCTAGTATTTTATATACTTAGATATCGTGGAAAAGACATTAACAGTAAAAGTAATAAATATATATTTTGTATAATACTCAATGTGTTTGTGTTGACACTGTATAAAAACGTGTGCATGGGTACACTTTGCCGCATAAAAACTCAACTTTGCCACCCAATTTTTTTTGTATGTACTTTTCACAATTAGATAGACATTAAGAAAAATGCAACAAAACACATTCTGATATTTAAAATATTACTTTACTGTTAAAACAAACTCAGTCACTCAGTTGGTCGCTTATAACCTGAAGCCAGTCAGAGACAAACCAGGTTTCTGGGACCCTGTCGATCATTGTGCCATCTGGAATAGAGTTATCTCCACCTGTTTCAGCTAAGACACTCATTACAGGTTGGACTATACCAATTCAAATCCCATAGGCAACCATGTTAACGTTTGTGTTTAAAAACACTATATGCAATATACAGTATCAACCAAACTGTGACCCATAAATATCAGTACTACAACCCCTACCTCAAAGTATTAACTGCAGAAAATGGTACCTTTCATGGCTCATTTTCGGTATAACCAGATGTTTCTGCAACACCCCTAGTTTCGCACAAAATTTGAGTACTTTTTTTTACAGGTTCCCCATACATGTTCCAAGCACAAGGCTACTTGACACTGTGGTACTACATCAAATAAAATTGCATACATTTTTAGCCCAGATGAAACTAATTATTTTTACAACCAACACACTCACATTTATAACCAATCACAGGACTTGTGGTGTTAACTTCTCTATCAAAAGTTCGGTGCACCTCGAACTTCGACCCAGCTGGAAATTAATTGGTATAGTGCAACCTATACTGATAACATACATGTTTCAAAAGGTGGCGAATCATGTGTTTTTATGACAACCAGGATCTGGTGTCTTCTGACATAAACTGACAACCTCACGAAACTGTTGTTTCTACAGTGCAACCTAATTTAATGTACACCTCACAAAGCACATGTATTTTGTACAATTTTGTACAAATGCAATATGTCATATTTGAAAAAATAATTTTTTTTAAAATAATACTCCTGAAGATATTTACTGTCAGATGTGTGTGTGTGCTCAGCTATATATGTAGAGACAACATGGCTATTCAGAGTACCTCAACTCCTTAAACTTATTCCATTGAAACACATGTACTTAGCTGACCCCTAGATTATGAAGACCTCAATAGGCACATCAAAGAAATATCAGTATTAAAAAAATACAATGTCTGAGGAAGGAAAAACCAACATGACTGCATCTGTATGAAGTAATGACTTAATGTCCTGCACATCACTGTTGGAAGGAAATCCTGTATGCTGAGTGTGGGTATCTTCAAGTTACCATGTGCGGGAATTTCAAATCCATCAGCTATGCAGATTTTCAAATTGGACCATCAAAACCATTGGCAGCCACCAATATTCCTGACTATATTTTATGTATACCCTACTGTAGTTGGAGGTTTTAAATATTTGTGATATCTGGAATTATCATGCAGCTTTCGCATATTTATTTTTGATTCATTACTAAAAAAACCTGTTTTTAAATGACATAATTACCCGAACATCTATTTTATTGCATTATTTTCTAATCCAGATCAATACAATATGTATATTGGATGTATTCCTACAATCTGTAATCCAGCATATCATTTAGCTATTAACATTGGATAATACAGCATTAACAATAAAATAAATCATCAAATTACACCAAGGTAAATAACCAAATCTGGAAAAATTGGTTCTAAATCTAGTATACACTTAAAATACACTTCATGGGAGCAAACTAAGTGATTATTTAAAAAAAAAGATTTGATCTGGAGACCTAAAGATATGTTTAACAAGCTTATTGTTATGTATAAATAAGAACAGAAGGCACAATAGTGACCAAAATTTTAATTATGGCTTTGGTAAAGTTTTTCTTCAAAGTAAAATTTTGTTTCCCCTAAAACTACAAATTTGTCTAAAATATGACTTAGCACCCTATAAATATGCCAGAAGGACAATAAAAATCAAGGTCTTTAAAAAGTTAAGCTATCAGAAGTACATACATGAAACATTAACTATGTTTATAGAAGTTTTAGACATTATCCCAATATTGGCACATGTTATTTTTAATATAAAAATAAATTGCTATTAAAATCTAAGTTCAGACTGCCTAGATATATTAACATATTTAAGAGCAGTTGTATATGGCAAGTCAAACACCATGTAAATAAAAACATTCAAATCTTTATAGTATGAATTATAGGCCAAAACCAACTTTTCCTCAGTGCTAATTTTTTTTCAAACTCCATTCAGAGCTATGCACAGTAATTATTGTCAAGGTCATTGTGAACTTGCATGGCCGTGTGACGGCTAATTAATCAAATAGTGTAGTTTAATTTAATTAAATCACAAAAATCATAATCTTTTTTATTATGCACTGAATATGTGCTATAGGTTAGACTATACCAATTCAAATCCCATAGGCGACCATGTTAACGTTTGTGTTTAAAAACACCATATGCAATATATCAACCGTACTATGACCCATAAATATCAGTACTACAACCCCTACCTCAAAGTATTAACTGCAGAAAATGGTACCTTTCATGGCTCATTTTCGGTATAACCAGATGTTTCTGCAACACCCCTAGTTTCGCACAAAATTTGAGTACTTTTTTTTACAGGTTCCCCATACATGTTCCAAGCACAAGGCTACTTGACACGGTGGTACTACATCAAATAAAATTGCATATATTTTTAGCCCAGATGAAACTAATTTTTTTTTACAACCAACACATTCACATTTATAACCAATCACAGGACTTGTGGTGTTAACTTCTCTATCAAAAGTTCGGTGCACCTCGAACTTCGACCCAGCCGGAAATTAATTGGTATAGTGCAACCTACATGAGGGCAGGACGTAGCCTAGTGGGTAGAGTGCCCACTTGATGCTTAGTCAGTTTAAGATCGATCCCCATCGGTGGACCCATTTGGCTTTTTCTCGTTCCAGCCAGTACATCACGACTGGTATATCAAAGAACATGGTATGTGCTATCCTGTCTGTGGGATGGTGCATATAAAAGATCCCTTGTAACTAATGAAATTTTTTTTGCGGGTTTCTTCTTTAAGACTGTATGTCAAAACTACCAAATGTTTCACATCCAACAGCCGATGATTAATAAAAAATCAATGTGTTCTAGTGGTGTCTTTAAACATAAAAACTAACTTGTAAACTTTAATTTTTAAAAAATCAACTATAGTCAAAAAAAGATGAGAAAAAATGAAAGAAGAAGAAGAACTGTTAGTTTATGAGTATTCACTTCTGACCTAGTTAAAAGTTGGGTTTGTTTAACAACACCACTAGAGCACACTAATTTATTAATCATTGGCTATTAGATGTAAACCATTTAGTTATTTTGACATAATATTTATGGACTTAGGGAGGAAACCTGCTACACTGTTCCATTAATAACAAGTGATCTTTTATATGCACCATCCCACAAACAGGACAGCACATACCACAACCTTCGATATGCAAGTCATGATGCACTGGCTGGAATGAGATATAGCTCAATGGACCCACCAATGGTGATTGTCCCAACCAGTGAACCATGACTGGTATATCATGTGGTATGTACTATCCTGTCTGTGGGATGGTGCATATCAAAAACCCCTTGCTGCAAACTGTCTCTAAGATTATATATAAAAATGACTGAATGTTTGATATCCAACAGGTGATTATTAACAAATCATTGTGGTCTAGTGATGCAATGAAACAAAACACAAACTTTAAACTTTAATTATGCTCCAGCATGAAAAATATATTAACTATTGTGAAATAAAGGAGAGAAAAATTGAAGAAGAAGAAGAAGAAAAAGAACAAGAAGAAGAAGAAGAAGAAGAAGTAGTAGTAGTAGTAGTAGTAGTAGTAGTAGTAGTAGTAGTAGTAGTAGTAGTAGTAGTAGTAGTAGTAGTAGTAGTAGTAGTAGTAGTAGTAGTAGAAGAAGTAGAAGTAGAGAGTAGAAGAAGAAGAAGAAGAAGAAGTAGTAGAGAAGTAGAAGTAGAAGTAGAAGTAGAAGTAGTAGAAGAAGTAGAAGTAGAAGTAGAAGTAGAAGTAGTAGAAGAAGTAGAAGTAGAAGTAGAAGTAGAAGAAGAAGAAGAAGAAGTAGAAGAAGTAGAAGTAGAAGTAGAAGTAGAAGTAGAAGTAGAAGTAGAAGTAGAAGTAGAAGAAGTAGAAGTAGAAGTAGAAGTAGAAGTAGAAGTAGAAGAAGAAGAAGAAGAAGAAGTAGAAGTAGAAGTAGAAGTAGAAGTAGAAGAAGTAGAAGTAGAAGAAGAAGAATTGTTGTTTGATTGAGTATTCACTTCTGTGCACATCTGGAGGACCAAAGACAAGAAGAGTAAACAGAGTTTAATTCCACGTGAATCGATGCATCACGTCGAAAGCCGCCATTACACAATGTGTGATTTTTCCTCCGTTTAACAAGCAATCCTTCATGGAGGGTTCTCCGAGGATGTTTTCGCTTGATCTTGTTTCCGACATTTCCCTGTCTCTCTACTTAAGACAAAGTAGCCAGGCAAATCAGTTTATCGAAACCACGGACACAACAAGACGAGGACTGGATTTACATTGATATTAGTTTATTTTTAATTTATTTTTGTGATTATATCCAATTGTGGTTCAAGCATGCTATCCTGGGCACACACATCTGATATTTGAACTGTCTGTACTCAGACAGCAGTCATTGTTTTTAGTTATATACTGGGTAGTAAGAAAGAGGTAATTGTAATGGTCTTACACACCTTACCTTTTTGTGATTATATCTAATTATGGTTCAAGCATGCTACCCTGGGCACACACTGATATTTGAACTGTCTGTACTCTGACAGCAGTCATTGTTCTTAGTTATATACTGGGTAGTGAGAAAGAAGTAATTGTAATGGTCTTACATACATTAGGGGCTGTCCATAATTTTCAACATTTTCATGAGCGTACAAACTGTATGCGGGGGGGGGGGGGGGGGGGGGGGGGGGGGGGGGGGGGGTAAGGGACCAGCGTACACTTTTTTTGAAAATGAAAAATGTTGATCAACATTTTTCATTTGGGGATGTACACTCTTAGGGGTGGGGGGCAATATCTGTGTCCATGGATGGGGATCGATCCCAAATCGACTGCACATCAAGCCAAATTAGTTCTGATTATAACAACATAAAATGAAGAAAAGAGACACTATTTTCAGTGGAACTCAGTTTGTTGGATACAAGTTACTCACTGGCTGTGACAGTGGTGTGATTCCATACATCTGCTTGTATCAGTGTGTCATGGTTATATGAACCATCGGACATAAGACTGGTAGGTACTGGGTTCGCAGCCCGGCACCGGCTCCCACTCAAGAGTTTTAACTACTCAATGGGTAGGTGTAAGACCACTATAGCCTCTTCTTTCTCACTAACAACTAACAACTAACAACTAACCCAGAGAGAGAGAGAGAGAGAGAATGTGGCTGTAGTTGATGTACACTAATGTTTGTAGCACTGTAATTTGTGATACTAGTATATATTTTTTCATACATACAAAATTATTGGGAGGTAAAATCCGGTTTGGGTTACTACAAGCATTAACACAACAACAAAGACTTTGTAAATACAGACACGGATATTTTAAATGAGAAAATATATTTAATTTGTATGTTACGTCATCATAAAAGCTCTATTTGTTGGAAACATTTGACAATGGTTGTAAACACAGGACTGTCCCTTTAATACATGCAGGTATAAGCAGCAATATGTATGTATGGAATATGGATTTATCTTGGCAACCTGCTGAACAAGGTAATTGTGAAATTACTCAGATATATGATAAATTATTTCTGTAATTACTTAGGGACTGTTCAAAATTAAAATTTTCACAAGCATACCATCATGTTCTGTGGCAGTGGGAGTCAATACCATCATATTCAGTGGCAGTGGGGGTGAATACCATCATATTCAGTGGCAGTGGGGGTCAATACCATCATATTCAGTGGCAGTGTGGGTCAATACCATCATATTCAGTGGCAGTGGGGGTGAATACCATCATATTCAGTGGCAGTGTGGGTCAATACCATCATGTTCTGTGGCAGTGGGGGTCAATACCATCATATTCAGTCGCAGTGTGGGTCAATACCATCATATTCAGTGACAGTGTTGAGGGGTCCATACCATCATATTCAGTGGCAGTGGGGGTCAATACTGTCATATTCAGTGGCAGTGGGGGTCAATACCATCATATTCAGTGGCAGTGTGGGTCAATACCATCATATTCAGTGGCAGTGGATCAATACCATCATATTCAGTGGCAGTGTGGGTCAATACCATCATATTCAGTGGCAGTGTGGGTTAATACCATCATATTCAGTGGCAGTGTGGGTCAATACCATCATATTCAGTGGCAGTGTGGGTCAATACCATCATATTCAGTGGCAGTGTGGGTCAATACCATCATATTCAGTGACAGTGTTGAGGGGTCCATACCATCATATTCAGTGGCAGTGGGGGTCAATACTGTCATATTCAGTGGCAGTGGGGATCAATACCATCATATTCAGTGGCAGTGTGGGTCAATACCATCATATTCAGTGGCAGTGGATCAATACCATCATATTCAGTGGCAGTGTGGGTCAATACCATCATATTCAGTGGCAGTGTGGGTTAATACCATCATATTCAGTGGCAGTGTGGGTCAATACCATCATATTCAGTGGCAGTGGGGGTCAATACCATCATATTCAGTGGCAGTGTGGGTCAATACCATCATATTCAGTGGCAGTGGGGGTCAATACCATCATATTCAGTGGCAGTGGGGGTCAATACCATCATATTCAGTGGCAGTGTGGGTTAATACCATCATATTCAGTGGCAGTGGGGGTCAATACTGTCATATTCAGTGGCAGTGGGGATCAATACCATCATATTCAGTGGCAGTGTGGGTTAATACCATCATATTCAGTGGCAGTGGGGGTCAATACTGTCATATTCAGTGGCAGTGGGGATCAATACCATCATATTCAGTGGCAGTGTGGGTCAATACCATCATATTCAGTGGCAGTGGGGTTCAATACTGTCATAATCAGTGGCAGTGGGGATCAATACTGTCATAATCAGTGGCAGTGGGGATCAATACCATCATATTCAGTGGCAGTGGGGGTCAATACTGTCATATTCAGTGGCAGTGGGGGTCAATACTGTCATAATCAGTGGCAGTGGGGGTCAATACCATCATATTCAGTGGCAGAAAGGGGTCATATTACAGCATATTCGGTGGTGATGGGTGTGTGTGTGTGTGTGTGTGTGTGTTAATACCAACATAATCACTAGTAGATGGGACCAATACGAACATATCTGGCAGTAGAGGGGGGTCAATACCAACACATTTGGCAGTGGAGGGAGGTCAACACCAACAAATGTGGTTGTAGAGGTGGTCAATACCAACACATTTGGTTGTAGATGGAGGTCATTACCAACACATTTGGTAGATGAGTCAATACTAATATATTTGGTGCTAGAATGGTCAATACCAGAATATTTGTTGTTGCAGGTGATCAAGATCAGAATATTTGGTGGAGGTCAATACCAACAAACTTGGTGGTAGAGTTAGTCAATACCAGAATATTTGTTAGTGGAGAATGTCTATACTAGAAAATTCAGTGGTGGAGATGGGTTAATACAACCATACCCTTTAAGAGATTGTATTTTTTAAATCCTTTACAAAATGAATTTTGTTTTATGTATACTTTTATGATGGCAGGAGGAGGGGGGGGGGGGGGGGGGGAGATTAGCCAAACAAATGTTAACAATTGAAGATTTCTTACGATCAGGCATTGTATTAGTCTGTAGTTTAACTACAGAAATACACAACATCATTTTCCTTAAGAAGAAATCTTATGGATGTTAAAGTTTGTTTTGTTTAATGACACCACTAGAGCACACTGCTTTATTAACCATTGGCTATTGGCTGTCATACTTTTGGTAATTTTGACATATAGTCTCAGAGAGGAAATCATGCAGCTTCTTTTTTCCATTAGTAGCAATGGATCTTTTATATGCACCATACCACAGACAGGACAGCACATACCACAATCTTTGATATACCAGTAGTTTTTTGCACTGGCTGGAGCGAGAAACAGCCCAATGGGCCCACAGACAGGGATCGATCCCAGACAGACTGCACATCAGCCGAGTGCTCTACCACTGGGCTACGTCCTGCCCCTCTTACGGATGAAACAAGTTTTTTTTAAAAAACAAACACTCATCAATTTAGAACGGCCCCTTAAAGCTATCACCACTTTGTGACATGGAAGTGGATGCATGTTGAATAGGAGAAACTAACAAAGCCACAGCACAGACTGTTAGACCAGGTAGTGTCACATATATCACAGTGCCAGCTAATGATGAAAGCTCATGTCTACACATTACCCACCCCCCCCATCCCCCCCCCCCCCCCCCCCCCCCCCCGCAACCTTTACATGACAAACGAAAAAAAACGGCTTTCCTTGTTCTGACTTCAAAGCGAAATGTTATTAATGCCCAGACTTGGGAAATTAATCCTAATAATTGCGTTGAAAGCATGATTCCCACAGACTTGGAATGAATACAAACAATGGTGTTGGAAGCATGATGCCCAGACTGGGAAGTAATCCTAACAATTCACCGGTAATAAGCATTGCGGAAGTCTAGGCATATTGAAATTTATGAAATTACGACATATTGGTTTTAATATACAGTGAAACCGGTCTAAACTGGACCTTGAACGAAGTGGAACCTTGTCAAAACCAGCCAAGTTTCATGGTCCTGAATTTGTTTAATTCTAAAACCTGACCCTCTGAACACCAGAACCTGTCTAAATCAGACGAATATTAGGTCCCCAGCATGATCCAGTTTAAACCGGTTTCACTGTGTATATTTTGTAATACTGAAAATAATATATTTAACTATATGTAACTTGTGCTAAATAAATCCATGTATGAATCACACAGAGGTACTCGTTCCAGCCAGTGCACCATGACTGGCATATCAAAGGCTGTGGCATGTACTACCCTGTCTGTAGGATGGTGCATATAAAAGATCCCTTGCTGCTAATCGAAAAGAGTAGCCCATGAAGTGATGACAGTGGGTTTCCTATCTAAATATCTGTGTGGTCCTTAACCATATGTTTGATGCCATATAACCGTAAATAAATTGTGTTGAGTGCGTTGTTAAATAAAACATTTCTTTGTTTCTTTCTTTTTCACATAGAGGTAGTTTAAAATAAGCTGCGAGGTTATTAAACACGAAGATGCAATCCATTCATTCAAGTTTGTTTTGTTTAACTAGAGCACATTGATTAATTACAACATAATTATACTGTACAATCTTGACCATCTCCAGGATTATCATGCTGGTAAACATAGACTGTCTCCAGGATTATTATACTGTACAAACTAGACATTTCCAGGATTTTATACTGGTAAACTTAGACTGTCTCCAGGATTATTATACTGTACAAACTAGACCATTTCCAGGATTATTATATTGCACAAGATAGACTGTCTCCAGGATTATTATACTGCACAAGCTAGACTGTCTCCAGGATTATTATACTGCACAAGCTAGACTCTCCCGGATTATTATACTGCACAAGCTAGACTTTCTCCAGGATTATTATACTGCACAAGCTAGACTGTCTCCAGAATTATTATACTGGTAAACTTAGACTGTCTCCAGGGTTATTATATTGCACAAGATAGATTGTCTCCAGGATTATTATACTGCACAAGCTAGACTGTCTCCAGAATTATTATACTGGTAAACTTAGACTGTCTCCAGGATTATTATACTGCACAAACTATATCATCTCCAGGATGACAGTAACATATTCAAAATCATAAATCTGCACAAGAAGGAAGTAAATGTGTTATTTAATGACACAATCAACACATTTTATTTATGGTTATATGGCGTCAGACATATGGTTAAGGACCACACAGATATTGAGAGAGGAAACCCGCTGTCACCACTTTATGAGCTACTCTTTTCGATTGACAGCAAGGGATCTTTTGTATGCACCATCCCACAGATAGGATAGTATATACTACAGCCTTTATTACACCAGTTGTGGAGCACTGGCTGGAATGAGAAATAGCCCAATGGGGCCACGGATGGGGATCGATCCTAAACCGACAGCGCATCAAGCGAGCACTTTACCACTGGGTTACTTCCAGCCCCTGTAATCATACAATTCATTTTTATAAAAACGCACTATAACAGATCAGATAATATTAATAACTTCAGACAGTCATCTAGTCATGTTCTTGTAACATATGGAGCCTGTATTAGTCGCAATATCGGTCCTACATGTAATTATGTATATTCACGCCACATCAAGATATGAATTATCACATTACCGGTGTAGGTTCCACCATGTGTCCTTTAGCTGATGAAGTTATAGGCGCTGCTCTCCAGGCCAATCTGTATTGATTATTCAGTCATACATATATGTACATATAAGTATAATTGTATCAATGTTTACACACAACTTGTCTGCCGTGTCTGTCGTGCCTGTTCAAAGGTTAATCTGTTAATACGAGAGAGAACGAACAATTATTCTCGCATACCAACAGACCTGTCAACCCTCCCGGATTCCGCGGGAGTCTCCCGGTATTTGATCAAATCTCCTTTCTCCTGTGCGGGAGACAGTTTCTCCTTTTAAATTACATTTTTGTAAGTATAAAAAAAAATCGATCCTCTTTTGTCAAAATAACAGAAGGGAAGTAACTCTGCCTTTTTTTCTCATTCGGCAAATGTCGACTACTTTCGGCTTCTGAGAATGTAACAGGCCGAATTGTCCCGACTGTTTAACCTTTGCCGAAGTGAAAATTGTGGGATAGCCTATTTATATTGTTAAAAAAGCACATGGAGTTTATAAAATGACATGTAATTATAATGTTTGTTGTCATCGTAATGGCTACAATGCGTGTTGCCGCTAATTCAACAGGCTGTGTATTGACATTCAGTGTTGCCATATAAAAAAAACAACTATCCAATTTAGTTCTAATAACACCTCTGAATTGTAAAATGTCTTCCCACTGGATTACATAATGCAACTATGACGAATCTGAACTGCCAGACTCCGAGTTGACAGCGATACACACGATGCATGTTAAAATCACATGTCACAGCAAGACAACGAAAGACCAATTAGCTGTATAAACATACTTGTGTCAGTTAATTTTGTATGTTTGTGCAGTAAAATGTTGGTTATAAGGGTACACTTCAAGAAATTATTTTTGTACAATTAAAAAATGTTGTGTTTGACATTGACATAAAGTTACTCACGGAAATGGGTATAATTCCGGTATATTTTACACGATGTCCGTAATGAGGTTTTACTTATGATTAATGAAAATACAATGTTTATTGCATCATTATAATGATTTTAAATAAGTACCACGCCACCGTTCCTCATTATAGTAAAAACTGAATATTAATTTATAAGATTTATATAAATTTGTCTTTGGTACTTAGGTACACTAACCACAAATGATAATGTAACGCAACCTGTAAGGCTGTAAGTGTAATACCGTAAATGTACTAATTAAATTTTGTATTTCTTGTTCATGTTCTTAACATTTTTGGATAATTTTTTTTTTTTTTTTTTAAATATGTATTAAATCATAATAATATTTAAACTTTAAAAAAAAAAAAAAAAAAAATTAATATTTTTTTTTTTTTTTTAATGCCAAGATCTAAGGTTAAGAAGTATATATGACATTATAAAGTATTCATATAACTTATTGTAATAATGTTTTTTTTTAAATCTTGCGATTTTGGGTTAAATTGTGTGAATTTAAAAATCTCCTGCTTTTTGACAAAATCTCCTGCTTTTTCAACACACACCTCCTGCTTTCTCTTGTCTAAAGGTTGACAGGTCTGCATACCAATGATGTTTTCTTCTCTCACACTGATCTAAACAAAACCCAGTCTAACTATCAGTGCATGGCCTCTTGAACAGGAATGTATGAATGAATAAATGAATGAATGAATGAATGAATGAATGAATGAATGAATGTATGTATGTATGTATGTATGAATGAATGAATGAATGAATGAATGAATGAATGAATGAATGAATGAATGAATTGAATGAATAATTGAATGAATGAATGAATGAACAAATGGACAAACAGACAAACGAACGAATGAACAATCCAAAGAAATGAACGATTGAATGAATGAACAAATGAAAGAACAATTGAAACAAATGAACAAATGAATGAATGAATGAATGAATACAACAAACAAACAAATGAACAAACAAATGAACAAAACAAACAAATGAAATGAAACGAATGAACAAATTAACTAATGAATGAATGAATGAATGAATGAATGAATACAACAAACAAACAAATGAACAAACAAATGAACAAAACAAACAAATGAACAAAACAAACAAATGAACAAATTAACTAATGAATGAATGAATGAATGAATGAATGAATGAATGAACAAATGAACGAACAAACTTTTAACGACATCCCAGCACCAAAAATATTTGGCTATTGGGAATGAATATATGAATGTTTAATAACACCTCAGCATAAAAAGTACATTTGTTATTACGTGTCAAAAATGGAAAACATATAAATGAATTGCTGATAAGCATCAATATAAAAATTATTAAATTAAGTTAAAAACACATGCAGTACAAAGAACTGCACAAAATCTGAATCACAGGTAAGTATTCTAAAATTCCGAGTAAAAACTTCCAAGATAAATGGCTATTGGGTGTCAAACAAGGTAAATGTGTAAGAGGCCGTCCATAATTTTCAACATTTTCATGAGCATACAAACCGTACGTGGGAGGGAGGGGGTTAAAGGTAGGGTCAACTCAATCAAGAGCCTTATGTGTTGGAAAGATGCATATCCGGACCACCAACACATACTGACACTTTAGCAAATGAAAAATGCGTAATTTTAGAGTTAATAAAAAAGCATGATTATTCCTGCTAACTGGGGGCAGCCATTTTGTTTCGCTTTTGTGACGTCCGGTGGGATAGCTTGGGGCGAAGTGACGTCAGCTCCTGACCATCTCCTGTATGCACAGTGTAAACAAAAGCAGTAATTTTCGACAAGGCGCTTCTCTTTGATCAACCTGACTTGTAAAACAGCATAAATGACGTAATATTATAATAAACTATTTAACTAAATATATTTCAAGTTGTATTAACGGAACAAAATGGGGTTATAGTATTTTTCTCTGTTAAATAATCCAAAGGAAAAATGTACAAAATTAGGCCTATTGATATGCTACGTTGGAGCAAAAACGACAACCCACGATACCCAAGTGATAATTTTCTTTTCTTTGGGACTACGTAATTGGTCAGTTCTGTGTTTTTAGATGGAAAAGTCTACTTAAACTATAGTTTTACAGAACTATTTACAGTAATAAACCATGTCCATTACAATTTTAGGGGCGACAGGTAATATTCCACAATACCGGTATGTATTTTTGTGTCTAGACAGCGTTGATTTATTGGCTCGTCTGGTTACCAATCAAATACACACCTGCCAATCAGGAATCACAGGTAGAAGCAACGAACAGCATAGACCAATTAACTAAGACAACACTCCGTGTATCATTTCAGTATGTAGGTTAATGCATGGGCAAAACATTGTTAATTGTTTCGACTTGTTGTGTAGCCACTTTGACAATGGTATTTTATTTTGTATTGAAAGAAAGAAAGAAAGAAGTGTTTTATTTAACGATGCACCCAACACATTTTATTTACGGTTATATGGCGTCAGACATCTGGTTAAGAGACACACAGATATTGAGAGAGGAAACCCCGCTCTTGCCACTTCATGGGCTACTCTTTTTGATTAGCAGCAAGCGATATTTTATATGCACCATCCCACAGACAGGATATCACATACCATGGCCTTTGATATACCAGTCGTGGTGCACTTGCTGGAGAGAGAAATAAATTTTGTGGATGACAAGCATTTGATCATTGTGAAATGCATTCAGAGGAAACCCAAAATATATCTTTCCATTAGCAACAAGGAATCTTTTATATGTCCCTCAGACAGGACAGCACATACCACAGCTGTTGATACACCAGTCTTGGGGCACTGGTTGGAATGGGAACAAAATTCAGGTGCACTGATCTTTCCACCTGAGCTCCTCAGGTCATGTGCCCTACACAGACTGAGCTAGATCGTGCCACAAACCTGTTAACAAGCAAATGTTTTGCCACCCCTCTCTGTGAAATATAATTAACATCCATGTGCTTTGACTATTCATGTAAATTGTCTACGTTTGAAGTATTTGACAGAGCACTATGTATATTTCATGATTTTGTTTTTCTAATTAACAAGTGATCCCACCAGCCAGAGGTCAGTTCCGGGGGGGGGGGGGGGGGGGGGACCCTTAGGGGTGTTATGTACGACATTGAGGTATCACCTGAATTAGACTTAATGTTTGACAATAGGCACTTCGCAGCACCACTCATATCGTGTTGTGTTTAAAATACATTCTCTAATGTAACCCTCACTGCCATGATTAACTTGGTTTCTTCAGTACAGTCAAACCTGACTGAAACACACACTCATTGTATTCTGAGGTTAATCCTCAGTAACTACAATGTTTCTAGACCAGCTGTCACTACACTACAACCAAATACAAGAAAGAAATGTTTTATTTAACGATGCACTCAACACATTTTATTTATGGTTATATGGCGTCAGACATATGGTTAAGGACCACACAGATTTTGAGAGGAAATCCGCTGTCGCCACTTCATGGGCTACTCTTTCCAATTAGCAGCAAGGGATCTTTTATTTGTGCTTCATACATGCAGGATAGCACAAACCATGGCCTTTGTTGAACCAGTTACGGATCACTGGTCGGTGCAAGTGGTTTACACCTACCCACTGAGCCGTGTGGAGCACTCACTCAGGGTTTGGAGTCGGTATCTGGATTAAAAATCCCATGCCTCGACTGGGATCCGAACCCAGTACCTACCAGCCTGTTGACTGATGGCCTAACCACGACGCCACCGAGGCCGGTAGGGAGCAGGACAAAGCCCAGTGGTAAAGTGCTCACTTTGTTTTCTCGTTCTAGACAGTGCGACACAACTGGTATATCAAAGGCTGTTGCATGTGGTATCCTGTCTTTGGGATAGTGCATTAAAAAAGTTTCCTTGCTACTAATGGAAAAATGTAGTGGGTGTCCTCTCTATGACTGTGTCCAATAGCCAATGATTAATAAATCAATGTGCCATAGCGGAAGGAAGGAAGGAAGGAAGGAAGGAAGGAAGGAAGGAAGGAAGGAAGGAAATGTTTTATTTAACGACACACTTAACACATTTGATTTACTGTTATATGGCGTCAGACATATGGTTAAGAACCACACAGTTATGAGACAGGAAACCCACTGTCGTCTCTTCATGGCTACTCTTTTCGATTGGCAGCAAGGTATCTTTTATATTCACCATCCCACAGACAGAATAGCACATACCACAGCCTTTGGTGTACCAGTCGTGGTGCATTGGCTGGAACGAGAAATAGCCCAATGGGCCCACTGATGAGGATCTCGTTAAACAAAACAAAACTTAACCCCCATTTTTCGGCGATGACCGACAATTCTATCATAATATATATTCTTGCAGTCCAATAGGTTTGTTTAAAATAGGTTTCACTGTACGTGCGTAATTGTTGTTATTCGTCTGTGAATATAGCAAATAGTTCTAACAGATCGGGATTTTCTTTAAAACAGAGCTACTTGTATCTACCCTCCGGCCATTTAATTTTTTTGTTTTTGAGGATGGGAAGCTAATCAACTGCAGATCTTGTTCACAGCTCCATCGCAGTACTACGACCAGTTTAGAAGACAACGATTTTGCCGACAGCAAGAAAAACGTAAACAAGATCTCAATTTAGTTCACAGCAAGTTCTGCCTCTGTGATGCATATAATCCACGTGAAGTGCACGGGATAATGGGATCAATTCCACTCAATCAGACGACAGGTTTTTTTTTTCTACTCCTGGTACTGTTGTACAAGTAGATTATAATACAATTTATAGACAGAAGGATTTACGTTGGGCAAAAACATTCTTATAGTGATTAGTTTGGTGAATATCTGGTGGAAAAAACTGGCTGTAGGAGAATTCAATTTGTCTGAATCAGCCAACTAAAAGCAATAAACTACAAGTTCGTTAGAATCTCTGTCTCGACTTGATTGTACAGTGGTAGCTGACTTGTTGGGCTCATGATGATGATGGTGATGATGATGGTGGTGGTGGTGGTGGTGGTGGTGGTGATGGTGATGATGATGGTGATGATGATGATGATGATGGTGGTGGTGGTGGTCGTGGTGGTGATGATGATGATGGTGATGATGATGATGGTGGTGGTGTTGGTCATGGTGGTGATGATGATGATTATGATGGTGGTGATTATGATGATGATGGTGGTGATGCTGATGGTGGTGATGATGATGATGATGGTGGTGATGATGATGATGGTGGTGATGGTGATGCTGATGGTGGTGATGATGATGATGATGATGATGGTGGTGATTATTATGATGATGATAATGATGATTGTGGTGATGATGATGGTGGTGATGGTGATGATGGTGGTGGTGATGGTGATGATGATGGTAGTGATGATGATGGTGGTGATGATGATGATGATGATAGTGGTGATGGTGATGATGATGGTGATGATGATGGTAGTGATGGTGATGATGATGGTGGTGATGATGATGGTGGTGATGGTGATGATGATGGTAGTGATGATGATGGTGGTGATGATGATGATAGTGGTGATGGTAGTGATGATGATGGTGGTGATGATGATGATGATGATGATAGTGGTGATGGTGATGATGATGATGATGGTAGTGATGGTGATGATGGTGGTGATGATGATGGTGGTGATGGTGATGATGATGATGATGGTGGTGATGATGATGATGGTGATGATGATGATGGTGGTGGTGGTGGCCGTGGTGGTGATGATGCTGATTATGGTGGTGATTATGATGATGATGATGGTGGTGATGGTGATGCTGATGGTGGTGATGATGATGATGATGGTGGTGATGATGATGATGGTGGTGATGATGATGATGATGGTGGTGATGATGATGATTATGGTGGTGATTATGATGATGATGATGGTGGTGATGGTGATGCTGATGGTGGTGATGATGATGATGGTGGTGATGATGATGATGATGGTGGTGATGATGATGATGATGGTGGTGATTATGATGATGATGATGGTGGTGATGGTGATGCTGATGGTGGTGATGATGATGATGATGGTGGTGATGATGATGATGATGGTGGTGATGGTGATACTGATGGTGGTGATGATGATGATGATGATGGTGATTATTATGATGATGATGATGATTGTGGTGATGATGATGGTGGTGATGGTGATGATGGTGGTGATGATGATGGTGGTGATGGTGATGATGATGGTAGTGATGATGGTGGTGATGATGATGATGATAGTGGTGATGGTGATGATGATGGTGATGATGATGATGGTGATGATGATGGTAGTGATGGTGATGATGATGGTGATGATGATGAATGCAATAACAATGATGATGATGATGGTGGTGATAATGATGATACTGATGACATTGATGTTGATGAAATGATGACAATGATGGTGAAGATGATAACAATGATGATTACGATAATGATAACAATGGTGATGATAATGACAGTGGTGATAATAATGATGAAACATGATGATGACAACAATGATGATGATGATAATAATGATGATAACAAGGATGATGATGATAACAATGATGGTGGTGATGATGATGATGATGATGATGATGATAATGATGATGAATATAATGATGATGATGACATGCAGATGAATGAATGAATGTTTAATGACAACAATACACATTGGGTGTCAAATAAAGTTAAAGTTAAAATTTGATTTGTTTAGTGACACCACATTGATTTATTTAAGAATTGAACGTTATATTTTTTACGTTCATGCGATGATAAACACCAAAACAGTTTTACACACTGTATGAATGGCGTAGCGCATTAATATTGCCATTATACAAAACTATATTAAAAAACCCAATCGCACTCTATTCCACAATGATTTACAACTGCATCAATACACAAATAAGGGAATTCACTTAGAAAGTTACATTCATTTTTTTTCTGTCAAATCTCTGATTAATTATATTGATTTACATTAGTTTTTATAAATTTTAATTTTCCGAATCAAATGTGGATAAAACGTTATAAAATTTAAAATAACGCAAAAAAAATTCCGATGAATTTTGAACTAATTAACATGAGGGAGAGCGTCAAATTATTTAAAAGATTTATCTTCTACCTATATTAAAATTGCAGTTGTCAAAAGTTGAATTAGTGAAAATGAATGTGAAGACCGACTTGAAAGGGATAAAGTGGTTTCAGTGTTACTGTGTGTGTGGATTTCAGAGGAAGTTTGTGATTGTGTGATATTATTCTCAGAAAGGTTTGGTTGTGGAGTTGTGCATGAAGGTGTATGTGTTTTCGTGCGTGTAAGCTGTCGATTTGGTGTTTTTGTCAAATGTGACAGAGCTGCGCTCATGTCTCTCTGTTGATTTGTTGAGCATTCCCTGCTATAACTTCTAATAGATGCTTCGTTTTTGTGGCCTGTCATATACATTATGTGTCTCAGTTCAAAACTGGAGTCGTTTAAAGCCTGAATTATCACCGTCACTCACAGTGCAGACAGACTTGGGATAAAAATAGAAATGATGGAATCCGAGGATTCCATTGTTTACCGAAAAAGTGCAGTTTTCACGTTCATGGAAGAATGAACGTTGGTTTTTTTTAGAT
The DNA here is from genome assembly GCF_016097555.1 of Gigantopelta aegis. Lineage (NCBI taxonomy): Eukaryota > Metazoa > Mollusca > Gastropoda > Neomphalida > Peltospiridae > Gigantopelta > Gigantopelta aegis. The sequence goes on from NC_054711.1 coordinate 25,112,838, forward strand.
CACGTGATAGCATTTTAACCAATCCAGATGCCTATTACAAAACAGTAATTATAAAATGGAATTATTAATAAATGGTTATTGGATAGATGACAAAGAAGAAAATGATGCTAATATGACAATGGCAATATACTGTGTAATGCAATTAATGTACAGCCGTGATCCATTTTTTTCATTAAAACAACCCTTTCCACTGTTTGACAGAAGTAGTCTGTGTGGTGGCAGTGAGGTTAATCCACTGTTTGACAGAAGTAGTCTGTGTGGTGGCAGTGAGGTTAATCCACTGTTTGACAGAAGTAGTCTGTGTGGTGGCAGTGAGGTTAATCCACTGTTTGACAGAAGTAGTCTGTGTGGTGGCAGTGAGGTTAATCCACTGTTTGACAGAAGTAGTCTATGTGGTGGCAGTGAGGTTAATCCTCTGTTTGACAGAAGTAGTCTATGTGGTGGCAGTGAGGTTAATCCAGTTTGACAGAAGTAGTCTATGTGGTGGCAGTGAGGTTAATCCACTGTTTGACAGAAGTAGTCTATGTGGTGACAGTGAGGTTAATCCACTGTTTGACAGAAGTAGTCTATGTGGTGGCAGTGAGGTTAATCCTCAGTAACTACAATGTTTCTAGACCAGCTGTCACTACACTACAACCAAATACAAGAAAGAAATGTTTTATTTAACGACGCACTCAACACATTTTATTTACGGTTATATGGCGTCAGACATATGGTTAAGGACCACAGATTTTGAGAGGAAACCGGCTGTCGCCACTGAGTTGACTGAGTTTTTCTCATTCCAACCAATGCACCACAACTGGACAAAGGTCATGGTATGTGCTTTCCTGTCTGTGGGAAAGTGCATATAAAAGATCCCTTGCTGCATATGGAAAAATGTAGCGGGTTTCAGAATGACCAAATGTCTGACATCCAATAGACGATGACAAACAAAACAAACTTTTTTAATTAACCCATATTTAGAGTATGTATTTTTTAACTGCAAACTACTCCAGTAATATAGCATATTCATTTACATTGAATAAGGGTATTTAAAATGCATATAATAGGAAATGCCATGTTAGCTATGTGTATTTCAGCGACAGTATATGTCAAAATAGGTCACTCGGACAAACTTTCATCATATAAGATTTATAAATTCAATTATCTCAAAATACCAAGTGTGACATACCATAGGTTATTCTTGTGGACCCTACAAATGTATTAGACATCAATTGCAATTGGGGCGTGACGCAGTCCAGTGGTAAAGCATTAGCTTGATGCACGGTCAGTCTGGGATCGATCCCCGTCGGTGGGCCCATTGGGCTATTTCTCGCTCCAGCCAGTGCACCACGACTGGGATATCAAAGGCCATGGTATGTGTTATCCTGCCTGTGGGATGGTGCATATAAAAGATCCCTTGCTGTTAATTGAAAAGAGTAGCCCATGAAGTGGCGATAGCGGGTTTCCTCTCTCAATATCTGTGTGGTCCTTAACCATATAACCATACATAAAATGTGTTGAGTGCGTTGTTAAATAAAACATTTCTTGCTCTTTTTTTCAATTGCAGATAGCCATAACTATATGTTTAAAATAGACCTGTCAACCCTCCTGGATTCCGCGGGAGTCTCCAAGTAACAAGTGCTGAGACATTATTCTCAACATTACAGAGCTGCACTTTGCTATTTTTACACTTATTTCTGATAACTGACTACAAATTAATTGATCCCACACCTAATCTTTGCATAAATAACTCAGTGGACCCATTGTTATCTGACTGGGTTTTATCCTGCTCTAACCAGTGGTCCACAGAGGCTGTCGTATATATTGACCCACATCTGCTATTAGTAGTTATAATTTCTTCAGAATAAAAACTAACAAGGAGACATAATTAGATTCTACCGGCCTCGGTGGCATCGTGGTTAGGCCATCGGTCAACTGGCTGTGGTAGGTACTGGGTTCGGATCCCAGTTGAGGCATGGGATTTTTAATCCAGATACCGACTCCAAACCCTGAGTGAGTGCTCTGCAAGGCTCAATGGGTAGGTGTAAACCACTTGCACCGACCAGTGATCCATAACTGGTTCAACAAAGGCCATGGTTTGTGCTATCCTGCCTGTGGAAAGCACAAATAAAAGATCCCTTGCTGCTAATCGGAAAGAGTAGCCCATGAAGTGGCGACAGCGTGTTGCCTCTCCAAATCTGTGTGGTCCTTAACCATATACCTGACGCCATATAACCGTAAATAAAATGTGTTGAGTGTGTCGTTAAATAAAACATTCCTTTCTTTAATTAGATTCTATGGGTGGGACATAGCCCAGTAATAACGCTCTCGCCTGATGTAGAGTCAATCTAGCATTGATCCCTGTCAGTGGGCCCATTGGTCTAAAAAAGAATTTGTTTTGTTTAATGACACCACTAGAGCACATTGATTTATTAATCATCGGCTATTGGATGTCAAACATATGGTCCTTTTGACACAGTCATACAGAGGAAACCCGCTACATTTTTCCATTAGTAGCAAGGGATCTTTTATATGCACCATCCTGCAGACAGGATAGCACATACCACGACCTTTGATATACCAGTCGTGGTGCACTGGCGGTGATGAGAAATAGCCCAATGGGCCCACCGACCGACCGCGCATCAAGCGAGAGCTTTACCACTGGGCTACACACTACCCACCCACCATTGATCTATTTCTTGCTCCAGCCAGCGCACCACAACTGGTATATCAAAGATCATGGTATCTGCTATCCTGTTTGTGGTAAGATGCATATAAAATATATCTTGCTGCTGATGGAAAACGTTTCCTGGACAGAGGAGCTGGCGTAAGTGACGACAGGTGTGTGCTACAACAACTTGTTTTGAATGTGCACATGAAAACCTATAACCTAGCTGACCTAATAGAAAATTGTGATTGGTTTCCTCTTAACTATATGTCAGAATTATTAAATGTTTGATATTTAGCAGCCAACGAAAGAAAGAAAGAAATGTTTTATTTAACAATGCACTCAACACATTTTATTTACGGTTATATGGCGTCAGACATATGGTTAAGGACCACACAGATTTTGAGAGGAAACCCGCTGTCCCCACTACATGGGCTACTCTTCCAATTAGCAGCAAGGGATCTTTTATTTGCACTTCCCACAGGCAATATAGCACAAACCATGGCCTTTGTTGAACCAGTCATGGATCACTGGTCGGTGCAAGTGGTTTACACCTACCCATTGAGCCTTGCGGAGCACTCACTCGGGGTTTGGAGTCAGTATCTGGATTAAAAATCCGAACCCAGTACCTACCAGCCTGTAGACCAATGGCCTACCACGATGCCACCGAGGCCGGTCACAGTAGCCAATGATTAATTAATAAATGATTAATTAATGTTGATAAACAAAAACAAACAAATTACTCATCAAACTTGATGAAAAAGACAAGGACTGGGATGTGGAGGTGAACAGTGAAAGAAGTTGAAAGATCAGGAAGAAATAAGATAGAATCCAAAGAAAATAAAGGAAAGGGGACAGTGTGGGGAAAATGATGAAAGTTATATAATAAATTTTTAAAATTATGTTTTTTTGTCAAATATTTTTGTCTTGACTCATGAAGTCTCCAATTTCAAATCAAACTCACTGCGCAAAAAACAACTCATGTGACATAACTGCGTTCAGTGAAGCGCATATCACATTTGACAAAAAAAGAGAAAAAACCCACACATACACACATAAACAAAGGAAAAAAGCATGAACTATTCATTGTTTATTTTTCTACTAGTTTCTGATAACCAGACAGCCGGCCGAAAGTCTGATTTTATTCGAGTAACACAATGGCGTACCCTCGAGGCCGATATGGTTTCCGTCCTCTCTCACAGAAAATTAGTTTGATATTACTTACCTGTTAATATACAATTGTCTCCAGAGAATGCACAAAGAGAAAATTGTTCCATCGAGACCCACGCAAGACCGGAACTCCACAATATATCTGACAGATACAGACGAGTTTTGCGTATTAGAAACGTCGGCTTTCAAATATAAAACAATTCCACCGTGGCAATTGGGTAACATATTACAGTGCTTCGCTTCATTGATTAATAGCCATGTTCAGAAATTAGTTCTGTAGGTAAATGGGTTATGAAATTGATTTATTTGGATATATTCTAGACTTTTGAGGGGTGGGGTGGGAGATGGAGGTATGACGGATGGAGGTGTAAACTCCCGTTGATATGTGTTATTCATTCGCTTTGCTGTTCTTGTGTTCATTATTCCACATGTAGGTTATTTTTTATATTGGAAAAAGAAATAAAGAAAGAAATGTTTTATTTAACGACGCACTCAACACATTTTATTTACGGTTATTTGGCGTCAGACATATGGTTAAGGACTACACAGATTTTGAGAGGAAACCCACTGTCGCCACTACATGGACTACTCTTCCCGATTAGCAGCAAGGGATCTTTTATTTGCGCTTCCCACAGGCAGGATAGCACAAACCATGGCCTTTGTTGAACCAGTTATGGATCACTGGTCGGTGCAAGTGGTTTACACCTACCCATTGAGCCTTGCGGAACACTCACTCAGTGTTTGGAGTCGGTATCTGGATTAAAAATCCCATGCCTCGACTGGGATCCGAACCCAGTACCTACCAGCCTGTAGACCGATGGCCTAACCATGACGCCACCGAAGCCGGTTTTTTATATTGGAATAACACTCAAATCATCAAAATTTAGGTGGTGTGCTTTTTTTTTAAATAAAGGGGCATATTTTCATTATGTAAATAATCGCACCGACTTGTCACATGTGATCGAATCGTACTCTGAAAACATCTAAATCAGAACGTGTCGGAATCGTTCTGATTAGAACAAGTCCTATTTCTCACGACAAATCATAAGCTCTCAGCCAATCAAATCACATTAAAGTTCAACTGTTCAGTTTTATCACCTCGAAGATTTTTTCATTTGTTTATAAATGTCAAAATGTCTGTATTTCATGTGTCCATAAAACCTATTATTATATAATATTCAGAGAAATATCTTAAAATATCAGTGACATAAAAGTGTTATCAGTTACACAGATAGCTGGAACTATTGTGCTACTGTCATTTTAAAAATAAAACTAAATTGCCAAAAGCTATATAATAAATAGAAAATTTCATGTTTTTTGTCAAATGTGATTTATATCTTATCTCGTGAAGTTTGCAATCATATCAGACTCGTCGTGCAAGTGCAACTCGTGAGATATGATTGCAAAGTTCACTCGATGAGATACAAATCATATTTGACAAAAAACATGAAACAGCCTCTATTTATTATCCAGATGTGGTAAATAATTGTTATGTTACATAATAAAATGGTATTCTGATTGATGACAAACATGAGTCACCGGAATGGTTTACAGTTTATTTACATAGGGAACATGGATTGAACTTCCGCACACACACACAGCAAAGATAAAACAAGATAAACGACCCTTTGCTAAGGGCAAAAGCGTCAGTAACTGGAAGATTAGCTGTTATTTAGTTCCAGCCGTATATGTACATGTACAGATGATACGGGACATGAAGAAGGAAGGAGATGGTTTATTTAACGACGCACTTAACACATTTTATTTACGGTGATATGGCATCGGACAAATGGTTAAGAACCACACAAATATTCAGAAAGGAAACCCGCTGTTGCCACTTCATGGGCTACTCTTTTCGATTAGCAGCAAGGGATTGTCTGTGTGAAAGTGCATATAAAAGATCCCTTGCTGCATTAAGAAAAATGTAGCAATTTGTTTTTGTTTTTTTACCAATCTTTAATTTATACAGAAACATTACAAATGCATTTATGTATCAAATTGTTATATATGACTATATAACATTATTATACAACAAATTAGATATATGTACTTGTATATAAATTATATTACTTTGATGTAAGACCATGAATTCAAGGCTCCCCAACCTTGACATGGACAGAATGGACTGGGGAAAATAAATCTTTAAAAAAAAAAAAAAAAAAAAAAAAATGTAGAGGCTTTCCTCTGATGACTACGAGTATGCTCCAGTGGTGTCGTTAAACAAAACAGACTTTAACTTTTAAAGAGTGAGGTCTGTATACATGGGTAACAGAAGTTCAGTACATATTGCTAACAGTACCTGTGTGCCATGAATTACTAAGATGGGTGACTCAGGCTTTGTGCAGCTGTGAAAGAACAATACAGTATAAGAAATATGTTAATTAAATTACAAGACTTTCAGTAGATTTAGCAAAAAAAGAAAGAAATGTTTTATTTAACGACGCACTCAACACATTTTTTTTACGGACCACACAGATTTTGAGAAGAAACCCCCACTTCATGGACTACTCTTTCCGATTAGCAGCAAGGGATCTTTTATTTGCACTTCCCACAGGCAGGATAGCACAAACCATGGCCTTTGTTGAACCAGTTATGGATCACTGGTCGGTGCAAGTGGTTTACACCTACCCACTGAGCCTTGCGGAGCACTCACTCAAGGTTTGGAGTCGGTATCTGGATTAAAAATCCCATGCCTCGACTGGGATCCGAACCCAGTACCTACCAGTCTGTAGACCGATGGCCTAACCACGATGCTCAAAATCTGTGTGGTCCTTAACCATATGTCTGATGCCATATAACCGTAAATAAAATGTGTTGAGTGCGTCGTTAAATAAAACATTTCTTTCTTTCTTTCTAGTTCATGGAAAGAAAGTTTAGCTCTCCTTAACATGTGAATTTATAGGATATTAATATGGTAATAACTTAAATCGCTCCACATAGCATAAATTAGTCCAGCAATTAATTATCCCCTTCAATTTTTTTTTTAATCAAGGTCTGTACCCTCCTCATACCCCCCACACCTCCAAAAAAACCCCAAAACAACTCCAACTAATTGTAATATGCCAAACAAGAAATTGTAAATAATTAAGCCAAAAAATGCATACACCCCCTCCAACCCCCCCCCCCCCCCAAAAAAAACAAAAACCCAACTAACTGTAATATGCCAAGCAAGAAATTGTAAATAATTAAGCCAAAAAACACATACATATGATGAATATAATAAACCAAATGCAATCACCTTCGTGACAATTAATTCTAGAAACATGAAAACATTTGACCACATTGCTAATTAAATCGACGGAGATTGTCCCTGCCCTCGGCGGGACCCACTTTATTTATTATTTCTTGATATGATTAACCCAGCGCCACGTAGTTCCATGACGGCACGTACCACATTGCATTCACTGATTGAAGTAATGGACATTTATTAATTGATGAAAAAACATCACAGGATTCTTTTATTGTCTGTATCTATTAACATCAATATAGAGTGGTATGAATTTGTATTATTCATATACGACTAAGCTGGGGTCTTTTCACAATAATGAAAATTTTCATTGTGTTCTTTTATGTTACCCATGATCTCCCCACTTCTAAAACTGTATGTCTAAAATGTTAATTTTGTTACAGTAATTTTGTTGTGTTTTTTAAAAAAAAATTGGGGGTGGGGGTGGGGGGAGGGGGTTCAAGGCATAGGCTGGCAATATTCCCTTCTGGAATATAGAAAGAAATGGTTTTATTTATAACGACGCACTCAACACATTTTATTTACGGTTATATGGCGTCAGACATATGGTTAAGGACCACACAGATTTTGAGAGGAAACCTGCTGTCGCCACTACATGGGCTACTCTTTCCGATTTATATGCACCATCCATCAGACAGGATAGCACATACCACGGCCGTTGATATATCAGTCATGGTGCACTGGCTGGAACGAGAAATGGGCTCACCGTTGGGGATCGATCCTAGACTGACCACACATCAAGTGAATGCTGTACCACTGGGCTATGTCACGCCCTCCGGTAGGTGGAGAGTGCATAAAAAATATCCCTTGCTGCTTATGGAGCCGATTTCCTTTGAATGAATGACTGAATGTTTAACGACACCCCAGCACGAAAAATACATCGGCTATTGGGTGTTAAACTATGGTAAATGCAAAACAAATAAAGTGATGATCAACATCAATATAAAAATTCAAGACTTAAACAAAAACAGTGTAAAGAACTGTGCAAAAACACAAATATCACAGAATTTTACGGATACTGAATCTGACTGAAAACTTAAATTTTGTGCTGTATTGGCCATTCTCAAAGAGAATGTTACACCCCTGCACCACGGTGAGGTTACAGCATGCGCAGGGGCTCTCAAAGAGAATGTTACACCCCTGCACCACGGTGAGGTTACAGCACACGCAGGGGATTTCAAAGAGAATGTTACACCCCTGCACCACGGTGAGGTTACAGCATGCGCAGGGGATTTCAAAGAGAATGTTACACCCCTGCACCACGGTGAGGTTACAGCACGCGCAGGGGCTCTCAAAGAGAATGTTACACCCCTGCACCACGGTGAGGTTACAGCACGCGCAGGGGCTCTCAAAGAGAATGTTACACCCCTGCACCACGGTGAGGTTACAGCACGCGCAGGGGCTCTCAAAGAGAATGTTACACCCCTGCACCACGGTGAGGTTACAGCACGCGCAGGGGCTCTCAAAGAGAATGTTACACCCCTGCACCACGGTGAGGTTACAGCACACGCAGGGGATTTCCTTTGAAGACTGTGTGCTAGAATACTAAATGTTTGACATTTCCAAGCTGATGATTAATTAATCAATGGGCTTTGGTGTTGTTGTTAAAGAGACACTTGTTTCTTTCCCTCCAATGCAGCATGCATTTTGTATGTGATTTGTGACAATGTTGAAACGTGCAGAGGTGGAAATTACTAACACTAGAAGGAAGGAAGGAAGGAAGGAAGGAAGGAAGGAAGGAAGGAAAAGGAAGGAAATGGTTTATTTAACGACATACTCGACACATTTTAGTTACGGATATATGGCGTCAGACATATGGTTAAGAAGAAGGAAGAAGAAGGAAATGTTTTATTTAACGACGCACTCGACACATTTTAGTTACAGTTATATGGCATCAGACACATGGTTAAGAACCACACAGATATTGAGAGAGGAAACCCCACCGTTGCCACTTCATGGGCTACTCTTTTCGATTAGCAGCAAGGAATCTTTTATATGCACCATCCCATAGACAGGACAGCACATACCATGGCCTTTGATGTACCAGTCGTGGTGCACTAGCTGGAGCGAGAAATAGCGTAATGGGCCCACCGATCGGGATCGATCCCAAAACCGACCGAGTATCAAACAAGCGCTTTACCACTGGGCTACACCTCATCCCGCCCATCACATAATAGGCTCACAAAATTACCATACAGAGAAATTATTGACCTAGAACATTTATCACAACAAATCATTATTTAACTCAATTATTCGGAGAGTACTGCTAAAGCAATATATGTCCCCTACTGGGTTAAAAAAAAATTGCAAGGGCCATAACTCTGTGATAAATTGGTAAATAACCATGAAAGTCAAACTTGGTCTGTAACAGTACACGATAAAGCTATGTGCAAAATGTCAGCTCAATATCTAGGAGCATTGTGGAAAAAAGTTTGGAAAACAAATGTTTATATCTCCCAAGTTCAAGGGCAGTAACTCTGTCAAAAATGTATAAATCATCATGAAAGACAAACGTGATCTTTAACAAAAAAAAAGAAAGAAAGAAAAGTTTTATTTAACGACGCACTCAACACATTTTATTTACGGTTATATGGCGTCAGACATATGGTTAAGGACCACACAGATTTGGAGAGGAAACCCGCTGTCGCCACTACATGGGCTACTCTTTCCCATTTGCAGCAAGGGATCTTTTATTTGCGCTTCCCACAGGCAGGATAGCACAAACCATGGCCTTTGTTGAACCAGTTATGGATCACTGGTCGGTGCAAGTGGTTTACACCTACCCATTGAGCCTCATGCAGGGTTTAGAGTCGGTATCTGGATTAAAAATCCCATGCCTCGACTGGGATCTGAGGCCGGTGATCTGTAACAATACACGATAAAGCTATGAAACAAATTTCATCTCAATATTTTGTAGCATTGTGGGGAAAAAAACAGAAAGAAAAAAAAAGTCCAGAAAACAATTTTTTGTATCTCCTAAGTTCAAGGGCTATAACTCTGTTAAAATGAGTAAATTGCCATGAAAGTCAAACCTGATCTATAACAGAACATGGTAAAGCTATACGCAAAACTTCAGCTCAATATCTTGAGTCACTGAAAACAAGTATCTGAAAAACTACAAGTGGGACAGACAGACAGACAGACAGATGGAATGATGCAGACGAAATCTATAGTCCCCTCTGATTGGACCTGTAGGGCACTAATAATCGTTAATGTTTTTTTCTTATTTCTCCTGACTTCATTTGATGACATCATTATCAACAGACAGCTCCATTTATTTGGAAACACATTTGTAAGTAGGACTGAATGACTCAATCATTTGTAAACCCTAAAGCCTTTTGTCTCCGTCTGCTAATGTCTGCCAACCGGACATTAGACAGACATTGAACCTGTCACAAAATTATCTATTAAATCGGTCTTCTCTGAGGAAGAAAATTAATTCTTGTTAATAACATCACAGCATTATACTGAATCGAATTAAAAACGCGACACTCATTGAATCTCCAATTTCATATCTTATTTAATAAATAGATTGTAATCAATTTTATTAGCTAGCAAACCAATTATATAAACATCTGTATTTTTTATTTGGCATCCCCTTTCACTCATTGGATACGTTTTTAAACAACTCATTGTAAGATAAACAACAAGTTGTAAGATAAATGGTAGATAACGGACACAAATGTAGTATTCTATTTCTTACATATCTTCAGAAAAGAGTTTTAAAATAAACTTAAAACATGTTTTCCAACTAAAATCTATGTACAGCCCTGGCTCCGTATTCATAAACGTCTTAAGTCAATGTATGATACCTAAATGCATACTTAAAGTACATAGATAAGTATCATACATTGACTTAAGTACGTTTATGAATATGGAGCCAGGTGCTTATAGTTAACTTGTGCATTACAGACAAGCCAATTTCAGGTTAACTTGTACGTCACGGAGTGATCGATTCAACCGTGCTTTCTTTTCACTGGATGTATGGCATTGGTGACCTGGTCATCACCTAGGAGCAGCCAGTCATATGTCTTTAAAATGTTATCACACATACAGGTGTTAAGAATATATGTTTTATCAAAAATAACAAATAATGTTCTCACCAACAGGTGTGTAAGAAATTAAAGGGACAGAGCCTACTTTTTAAACACTACAGCATCTTTTTAACTGTTAGAGCCATATATGATCACTGGAATCAAACTTTACTCTTTATTCTTTAGATTATTCATTCCCGTAGAATCAAAGTGTTTGTGGTCATCCTGGTCTTTTTAATACCTAACAAAGCATTTTTCACATTTTTAAAAATGCATGTACATCTGAGAAGTAGCGCTTTATTGATTCAAGTTGTAGTCTATTTTTAAGGATATTTTCCATTTTAATGTCAAACTCGTCTTTCACTCTATTGTAACTTTATCCAAATGGGTTACAGGTTTGTAAACTAACTAAAATTAGTGTCCATTTTTTACGGGTTGAAACCAAGGTCTGCACCTTTAAATTAACTTTATAGGTGTGTTTTTATTATTTGGCCATTACAAAACTAGAACACAAATATATAGACCCTAGAAACCCTTCCTTTCTTATGTTATATCGGACTATTTACTTGCACCTGAAGTGAGTGAGTATCTTCCAAGAATTTGTAGTTGCTACATTGTAATTGCATAAACGTTTTTATTACATGCCAGTGTAAGACATTGCTCATGTCATAACAATCACTTGATATCTAACTAGTGTAATATCGACGTGATGTGAGCGTGACGTAGATCACTTGCTAATCCAGTTCGTAGAACAATAACATGTAGTAGATCAATAACCTTGGGGAATATTAAATTCGGGCAAACAATTTAAGAAATAATTTGATTTAATCTAGTTTCATATTGTATTTGTATTGTGTTTTTGACATTTATCATATTATGTGAAAATCACTCCCCACCATTATTCTGTACATATTGTATATAGATACATATAGACGTGTATTTATTATGTATGCTGATGAGTTGTAAAACTTAAGGCAATACATGAACTTGTAAACTTGTCTTGGCATCTGCTTACTTCTGCTTTGTGGCTTGTTTGCAGTTGGTTTGTAATAAATAAAATACTAAACTAGCTTGCCTGTCGTACTATATTTATAAAACTCGTGAACAGTGTTGGTATCTGATGAGCGTTTGCTTGTCAGATACCAAAACTGTTCACTCATTTCATAAAAATGGTACGACAGGCAAGCTTGTTTAGTATTCTATATGTAGAAAATAATCTGTATTACAAAGGTTACCAATTGCTATAGATTCTGAAAATAATGCGATCATAATATTAATGCACAAAATGCGAGATCGTGTTATTTTCATTAATAATATGATGCATTTATTTCTGTTTTTGTCTATGTGCCCCATGTTATTAAAACAAAACAAAGATTAAAATTCTAATATATTTATAAAACACAACTGGAAAACAATTCATCATAGGCGAGACAGACTAATAGTTCAGCAAGCTGCCAGCCATGTGTGACGACTGCAGGGTCTTTGTTCACCCTGTCAATAGCAGACCTGTCAACCCTCCCGGATTCCGCGGGAGTCTCCCGGTATTTGATCAAATCTCCTTTCACCTGTGCGGGAGACAGTTTCTCCTGTTAAATGACATTTTTGTAAGCATAAAAAAAAAATCGATCCTCTTTTGTCAAAATAACAGAAGGGAAGTAACTCTGCCTTTTTTTTTCTCATTCGGAAAATGTCGACTACTTTCGGTTTCCGAGAATGGTACAGGCCGAATTGTCCCGACTGTTTAACCTTTGCCGAAGTGAGAATGTGGGATAGCCTATTTATATTGTTAAAAAAGCACATGGAGTTTATAAAATGACATGTTATTATAATGTTTGTTGTCATCGTAATGGCTACGAAGCGTGTGTCGCTAATTCAACAGGCTGTGTATTGACATTCAGTGTTGCCATATAAAAAAACTAAACTATCCAATTTAGTTCTAATAACACCTCTGAATTGTAAAATGTCTTCCCACTGGATTACATAATGATAATGCAACTATGACGAATCTGAACTGCCAGACTCCCGAGTTGACAGTGATACACATGCATGTTAAAATCACATGTCACAGCAAGACAACGAAAAGACCAATTAGCTGTATAAACAAACTTGTGTCAGTTAATTTTGTATGTTTGTGCGGTAAAATGTTGGTTATAAGGGTACACTTCAAGAAATAATTTTTGTACAATTAAAAAATGTTGTGTTTGACTTTGACATAAAGTTACTCACGGAAATGAGTATAATTCCGGTATATTTCACACGATGTCCGTAATGAGGTTTTACTTATGATTAATGAAAATACAATGTTTATTGCATCATTATAATGATTTTAAATAAGTACCACGCCACTGTTCCTCATTATAGTAAAAACTTAATATTAATTTATAAGATTTATATAAATTTGTCTTTGGTACTTAGGTACACTAACCACAAATGATAATGTAACGCAACCTGTAAGGCTGTAAGTGTAATACCGTAAATGTACTAATTAAATTTTTTATTTCTTGTTCATGTTCTTAACATTTTTGGATAAATTTTTTTTTTTTTTTTTAAATATGTATTGAAGCATAATATTTAAACTTAAAAAGAAAAACAAAAAAAAGTTCTAATAATTTTTTTTTTTTTTAATGCCAAGATCTAAGGTTAAGAAGTATATTTGACATTATAAAGTATTCATAAAACTTATTGTAATAATGTTTTTTTTAAATCTTGCGATTTTGGGTTAAATTGTGTGAATTTAAAAAATCTCCTGCTTTTTGACAAAATCTCCTGCTTTTTCAACACACACCTCCTGCTTTCTCTTGACTAAAGGTTGACAGGTCTGGTCAATAGCCCACAAGATCCATCATGCATGGTTTCTTTGTTTTTACTGTTCAAGTTTGATGCAACTTCGTCGGCATACCACTGGGTGAATTGTTCTTTCATTATGTCTTTGAAATCACCAATCACAGATAAAGATACAGTTGTAATAGTACATACATGTGTAACCAGATTTAGCTAAATATACACATTACGTAAATGATTGCTCAAAACATATGCTTTGAGTTGATCTCACCACAAACACAAGGGACTAAACAAGTTAACTTATGCATACACAGACATGTCAGTGAATTGATCTCATTGAAGAGACCTTTACCTCAGACTTAACCGAAAAGTACACAGTCGTATGTTGATAGAAAAGTAATATTTCAAAGGGAGACCACTCACATTAATTTCATGTCGCATTTTAGTCTGCCCACCGTCACTCGCATTATTTTAGGGACGCGTTAATTTCAGGATCTACAGTATACTCAAGCCACATCAGGATCTACAGTATACTCAAGCCACATCAGGATCTACAGTATACTCAAGCCACATCAGAATATACAGTATACTCAAGCCACATGAGTATAAATCAAATGTAAATGTGTCAGTTATTTGTCATGGAATAAACTCTTTAAAAAAAAGATTTTTTTAACTTTTTAAATTCATATTTTATTTAATAGATTGTAATCAATTGCATGTCATGTATGACCACAAATTAGTGTCTAGTGTATATAAAGTTGCTTTGATGTAAGACTCATCATTTATGCATGCACATTTCCTTTGTGTAAATCCATTTTTCAAAGGCCCAAATACTTGGCACTGGCGCTACATAACTATGCATTATGTATGTTCTACACATGAACAGAATCAATGGTGCCTTGCATGAGGAAAAGTTTCTTTTGTTGAACAACACCACCAAAGCATACTGATATATTAATAATCGGCTGTTGGATATCAAACATTTGGTAATTCTGACTCATAGTCAATGAGAAAACTCGCAACATTTCTTAATCCAGCAAGGGATCTTTTATATGAACTTTCCCCACAGACAGGAAAGCACATACCACGGCCATTGATAGTTGTGGTGCACTGGTAGGAATGAGAAAAACCCCCAATCAGTTGAACAGATCCATTGAGGTGGTTCGATCCTGCGATGCCAGCACCTCAAGTGAGCACTCACCCGACTGAGCTAAATCCCGCCCCTGTATGGTGTAAGCACTGTCATATGTAGATCAAGGCCTTTTTAATGGGGGCAGGACATAGCTCAGTGGTACAGCGCTCGCTCGATGCGTGGTCGGTCTGGGATCGATCCCCGTCAATGGGCCCATTGGGCTATTTCTCGTTCCAGCCAGTGCATCACGACTGGTATATCAAATGCTGTGGTATGTACTACCCTGTCTGTGGGATGGTGCATATAAAAGATCCCTTGCTGCTAATAGAAAAGCATAGCCTATGAAGTGGCGACAGCAGGTTTCCTCTCTCAATATCTGTGGGGTCCTTAACCATATGTCCGACGCCATATAACTGTAAATAAAATGTGTTGAGTGCACTGGTTAAATTAACTATTTCCTTCCTTCCTTTCTTTCTTCCTTCCTGTACCTAATGGCCTTTGTTACATCAGTTGTGGAGCACTAGCTGGAACGAGAAATAGCCCAATGGGTCCAGCAATGGGAATCGATCCTAGAGCGACCACGCATCAAGCGAACACTTTACCACTGCTTGGTCTGGGATCGATCCCAGTCAGTGGTCCCATTCGGCTATTTCTCTTTCCAGTCAGTGCATCATGACTGGTATATCAAAGGCTATGGTATGTGTTGTCCTGTCTGTGGGTAAGTGCATATAAAAGAGCCCTTGCTGCTAATGAACAAATGTAACAGGTTTCCTCTCTAAGATTAAATGTAAAAATTACCAAATGTTTAACATCCAACAGCTGATGATTAATAAATCAATGTGCACTAGTGGTGTTAAAAAACAAAACAAACTTAAACTGTCCCTCTTTCCATCTCTTCATATCTCTCTCTCTCTCTCTTTCCATCTCTTCATATCTCTCTCTCTCTCTCTTTCCATCTCTTCATATCTCTCTCTTTCCATCTCTTCATATCTCTCTCTCTCTCTCTCTTTCCATCTCTTCATATCTCTCTCTCTCTCTTTCCATCTCTTCATATCTCTCTCTCTCTCTCTTCCATCTCTTCATATCTCTCCCCCCCCCCCCCCCCGCTCTTTCTCCCACTCTCTCTTCTCTCTCGCTCTTTTTCTATCTCTATCTCTCTCTTAATCTCCCTCCCTATCTTTCTCTCCAATTCTCTGTCCCTCTCACTTTCTGTCTGTCTGTCTCATTCTGTCTGTTCCTCTTTGTCTCTGTCTCTGTCTCTCAATCTCCCTCCTTATCTCCCTCCCTATCTCCCTCCCATTTTCTCTCTGTCTGTCTGTCTCCCTCCCTCCTACACTCTCTCTCTATCTTGATCCACTAACAAGTGTCATATAACATGTCATAGTTTAAAATGTGATTATTGTGTAGGTGATATGGTCCTCTGTTTTCCTTTATTGTTTAAAAAGTGACACCCTGCAGTTTGAGAAGGTCTAGACACAGATCAGCATGTCACTATGATACATTAAAAGCCAGTGATCAGCACAATGGCCTCAGTTGTAAGAACCACCCGAGCCAGAACGACCCAACACACCTGTAACTGGGAACTGTCGGAAAATTCAATATGTATTGAAAGAAATTTCCGTTTTACGTATTCAGTCACATTAATCCTAGGAAAATAGAGATCAATATTAAATATCTATTATTCACAAACACGGAAGTGTGCCGACTTTTTTGGAGAATATAGGTCAGCATATATATATGCAGGTGTGACACGGTGGGTGCTGGAATAAATGGATATGTGTGGTGGGTGCACGTGAACCTTAGATAACTCATCGTCTAATATGTCTTGGAGAGAGATGGATGGATGGATGGTGATTTGATGGATCGATGGAAGGATAGATGGATGGATGGATGAATGATGGTTTAATGGATGGATGGATGGATGGATGGATGAATGATGGTTTAATGGATGGATGGATGGATGGATGGATGAATGATTGAATAATTGGATGGATGGATTGACGGTTGGGTGGATGGATGGATGAATGGATGGATGGATGGATGAATGGATGGATGGATGGATGGATGGAAGGATGGATGGATGGGTGGATAGATGGAAAGATGAATGGATGGATGGATGAATGGATGAATGGATGGATGGATGATGGTTTAATGGATGAATGATGGCTTAATGGATGGATGGATGGATGGATGGATGGATGATTGGATGGATGGATGGGTGGATGGGTGGATGGGTGGATGGATGGATGGATGATTGAATGGATGGATGGATGGATGAATGGTTGAATAACTGGATGGATGGGTTGATGGGTGGGTGGGTGGATGGATGGATGGATGGATGGATGGATGATTGGATGGATGGATGGATGATGGTTTACTAGATGGATGGATATATGATTGAATAATTGGATGGATGGATTGATGGGTGGATGGATGGATGGGTGGATGGATGGATGGATGGATGGATGGATGGATGGATAGATGGATGGGATGGACGATGGCTTAATGGATGGGTGGATTATTGACCGGATGGATGGATGGATCAATCAATCCATTAACTGATTAATTATTATTATAAAGTATCAAAATTAATAAAAAAACATAACATAGTTAACAAACACCAACACAGTAGGCACAGAAACTGTGCAT